>NW_014577160.1:411049-431319 GCF_000485595.1 Priapulus caudatus
TCTCCCTTCTCCCCCTCCTCCACCAGCTCCCTTCTCTCCCTCCTTCTCCCTTTCCTCCTTCTCCACCAGCTTCTCCCCTCCTCCTTCTCTACCAGCTTCTGCCCCTCCTCCACCACCTTCTCCCTTCTCCCCCTCCTCCTCCACCAGCTTCTCCCCTCCTTCTCCACCACCTTCTCTCTTCTCCCCCTCCTCCTTCTCCACCAGCTTCTCCCCCTCCTCCTTCTCCAACACCTTCTCCCTTCTCCCCTCCTCCTTCTCCACCAGCTTCTCCCTTCCTTCTCCACCACCTCTCTTCTCCCCCTCCTCCTTCTCCACCAGCTTCTCCCCTCCTTCTCCGCCACCTTTTCTCTTCTCCCCCTCCTCCTTCTCCACCAGCTTCTCCCCCTCCTCCTTCTCCAACATCTTCTCCCTTCTCCCCTCCACCTTCTCCACCAGCTTCTTTCCTCCTCCTTCTCCAACACCTTCTCCCTTCTCCCCTCCTCCTTCTCCACCAGCCACCTCTCTTCTCCCCCTCCTCCTTCTCCACCAGCTTCTCCCCATCCTCCTTCTCCAACACCTTCTCCCTTCTTCCCTCCTCCTTCTCCACCAGCTTCTCCCCTCCTCCTCCACCACCTTCTTCCTTCTCCCCTTCCTCCTTCTCCACCAGCTTCTCCCTTCCTCCTTCTCCACCACCGCCTCCCTTCTCCCCTTCCTCCTTCTCCACCAGCTTCTCCCTTCTCCCCTTCCTCATTCCTAGCCATATTGAGTCCGCCACACGGCCGCCGTGCGTATATAGCCATATTGAATCTGATCCACACGGCCGCCGTGCGTATAGTCACTTCCCACACACTTTTGCTACAGCCCCTACCTCACTGCTGAAGCCAGAAATACAGACACGGTTTTATGACACCAAACCTTGACAAAACCAATCTCCGAACCCCCCGGGGGTTGGGGGTCACTCGTCTCGGAACTGGGTAGGGGGTGTCTTGGGGACCTTGAAACCCTGACACTGTCGCAAACCGCTTTGCGCCCTAAAATACACCTGACCTGTCCCAATAAAAAGGTGTTCATATTGGCCTGCGGCGGAGCGGAGGGCTATAGTTCTAGAGCTATATAGGATTGGACATTCTGTGCCACAAATAAAAATAACGCTTCCAAGCCATGGGGCAGGGCAAGGCCCATAGATCTATATAGACTAGTCCTTGGGGCAGGGCGTCGGTCATGTGTACTGTTGACCCGGGCCCCCCACTCCGAGGTCGGAGGGACCGCATGCGCGTTCCCAAAATCTTCGGTAAAGGGGTATTTTTCGCGCGACAAAATCCGGCCCAAGAATTGTAAAAAAGGGGGTGTATTAATTTTGACTTTTCACCCGGAGGTTTCTTTAAAAAAGGTGTGGTTTTCATCTCTCTCTTTCATCTAGAATATCATAGAAAACTTTATCAAATCTCGGGATCAAATTCCTGAAATTCCTGCTAGTTTGGAAAGCTCGATCATTCAGGATTATTTCATTTTGAAAGTAAAAATATTGCCCCCCAGTTCCCGATTAGGAGCAGTGTTCCGGATTTAAGGGGGTCTCCAAGGCAGGAAAAACCCGCAAAAAGCCCGCGAAAGGGGGGTTCAGAAATTTTGGCAATCCTGAGACAGGGGGGTGCTTTCAAAGGGAGGGAACGAGCATATATGCGTACCCAGCCTAAATAACACTGAGTGGGGGGCCCGGGACTGTTGACCTGTCAACCATTGAACCAACCTAGCTCCTTCCCATTTAAAAAAAAAAAATTTATCGACAAGGGGCCCCTTTGCCCCTCCCTAATTACGCCACTGTATAATATATGGATGGACATATCTAAAAAGACATATGTATAGGATAGGTATTTGGTTTTAGCAGAGCTATTATAAATCAACGTTGATTTATATGCTCTGGTTTTAGCTTGCTGTGGTGAGCGCATGCGCAGTAGCTCGATAACTTTTAAGGACATGGGACCAGTCTACGCTGGCTAGTAGCGTCAGATATTCATGCGCGAGGCAGTTCCTTTATATTATTTAGTAATTGCAACTATTATTAAGTTTACCCATACTGGTGAGATATTACTCTTAAGATTTTATCATTTTACATTACATATTTTTACCTGTATAACGCATAATATGCAATTATTTTCTGCACTATTTTGTGTGGTTTCAGGAAAACTGGTGTGTGAAACGTCATCATCGGCTTGTAAAGAGAAATTAGCAAAGAAATAACCTCAACTTGAACCACGTCATGATGATATTTCCGTGTTTAAGTTAATAGGGAGATCCAAAACCCAGTGCATACTGCAGCGGCATCTTTCTTCTTCAACTTAGGTATGGTTGTTTTTGCGATTAATTGCGGGAAAGTGTAGTTATGTGGGGTCAAGTTGAGCCTGATCCCTGCTACTCTCTCGGTGATTGTGTCGTTACTAATGATGTCCATCTTCTTGTTTAAACCTCAACAACACCTATCCAGCCAACGGGTCACATGTGACGCAAAATTAGAGCATTTGCAATAAGATACATTTACAAATCACAGATCTAAATGTGTACCGTACATAATGTACATGTGGCGTACAGTTTATGTCAAAAGTATCGGACTGTACTATGCAGACTAGACAGGAGGCTAGTCGTGTATCGTACAAAACTATGTAAATAAAGACGGCTGACGTTATGACACTTATGTTGTGGCTTTATTGTAATACTTTGAATGCTGCCATGGTTAACAAGTGAGGGTTATACGAGTAACCGAATTATATTATTAATTTATACATAGCCACGATCGTCGATGAAAAATCAAACTGCAGTAAACCCTCTAGAGGTTTACGTTTACTATTGCCGTAAGATTTTGTTGCGTGGACGGTCTAATCCAGCAGCTCTGACTCATTCTGGGTAAAACCCAGACACCTACCAATCCTATTTGCCACTGTTAGTCTGTTAATGCTAGACTATTTTGTGCTGGCATGTGTTCGATTCCTCACGCCTTGTTTTTATATTGCTACCGTATATTTAGGGGTGAATAAAAACAAAGGATTGTATAAGCCTTAATTATTAAAAATTAATGCCCACTACTCACTAGCCTTGGTTATTATTTATTAAGTTTAATGCAGTTTACTTGAGCTCAAAGGCTGAGTTGGATTTTATTGCTGATAGTGATAGTATTGTAATATTTGTGTATATGTGGTCGTAACAAAATTTACATGAAAATACTTCGAACCTGTCATACATATTACTAGCCACCAAAACTAAGCATAGCAGTGATCAAATATGATGCAGTACAAAATAAAATAAGCGATCAACATTTGCATTTCTATTATTTTTGTAGGTAGTTTTATATTTAAGGTTTGTTTAGTATGGGGGGATGTCGAGATGCAAATAGCTGTTTCTACAGCTTGCAATACAAATGTGTAACCAAACAGAATAGGGGATTATATATATATATATATATATATATATATATATCTACCGTGTTGGGTAACATACTTGTATCTAGTGGTGGGGGGGGGATTGAGATGCAAACAGCTGGTTCAATGGCATAATGGGGGAGGGGAAGGGGAAAGGGGAGGACATCAGACATCAATGATTACTTGTCAGTATACATGTTATCAAGAGCGTATTGTGTAGAACTATAGAAATATAATTGCATCTGTGCGTGTGGGACGAAAGACCCCTTTGGTTAGTGGCAGTCTGATGCCTCAGTACTGCTGCTATCTGTTGTACGTTTGTAGATCTTTGTGTCTATGTGCACACATAAAAATAAGTTTATCTCAGTTAGATCCATAATAAGTTATAATTACTTACAACGACGACATTTTCGTCCATCTCTCCGATATATATCTCTCTGACGAAAATTTCGTCGTTGTAAGTAATTATAACTTATTATGGATCTAACTGAGATAAACGTATTTTTATGTGAACTATAGAGATCCGATGAAAGTATTCAATCACATATATGTGCACGTGCGTTGAAGGGAGAGATGCCTACAGTCAATGGCAGCATGACGCCGAGGGAGCTGAGTGAGAACGATGACATCGCCACCAGTCTACTCGTCGATCCCTACCTCGGCTTCATCACACACAAGATGAACTCCAGGTATTGCACCTCGTATTAGATGCCACTAGTCATAGGTATCACTATACCTATAAATAAATTAATAAATAAATATTTATTTATGACAAGATGAACTCCAAGTATCGCACCTCGTATTAGATCTCACTAGTCCTAGGTATCACTATACCTATAAATAAATAAACATTTATTTATGACAAGATGAACTCCAAGTATCGCACTCGTATCTTAGATCTCACTAGTCATAGGTATCTCGTTACCTTTAGATAAACTAAATAATAAATAATTCAATAAATATAACTATATATGGTCATTGGTGTGGATATATATGATTATATTCATGCTGATATTGAATCGGTGCTAGAATCCGCCGCTATATTATCTTATCTGTCTCTAATCTGCCACTGGACCCAACTTTCGCAAACTAGCTGCATGCTTAGGTACAACCAGGTTCAATGAAGTTTGCACTTAAACTTGGATAATGTGGGTGTGTCATTCCTGCAGTCTGGTTTCATATGCACTCCGAGCATACCGCTAACGATGCTGCTATAAAAGCACACAGGGAGGAGAGAGGCTGGTCTATGGTTTCTGTATTGTATTTGCTGTGACGATATTATTCGGTAAAAAACGTGATGATATAAAGGCCTCAGCAATTGCGCATCCAAACGCTAACTTTCCTCCTGAAGTCACTAGACTAAGCAAGTACTTCGTGTCATGCATAATCAACACTACTTATGACAAAATAAACTCTAGTTGCTCCCATTTCACTGCGGTGTTTGCTTTGAAACCCACAGAAAGACCGGTGAGAAAACTGGACACTTCTGGCCCGACAACGCCAGACTCGTTGGCCAAACAAAATAAGCCTCTGAAGTCGGTGAGTGACCGTCAACATTGTTCTTCTCATCATTTGCTTGCGCCCGTACGCGATGTACGCGCAGCACACCGCTGCCGGGTCTGCTTGGGATTTGGCGAAAAACTTGTCAACAACATCCCGGAGAATTTCAAGCACACACATTGGAGGGATACTGTTTCAAAATACCTTTTTAAGACAACGTGCAGTGAAATTGCGAGAACTAGAGTTTATTTTTGTCATAAGGTAGTGTCGAATTATGCATGCCCACGAAGGTATTTGCTAGTCTGTGAGTTACTGGACGTAATTTCGGCGTTCTTGGATGCGGCATTGCTGAGCCTTGTAAGATGACACATGATTGCCGTAATCCCTTACCAAGCTTTCCGGAAAACATTTTAACTCCACACAATATTTATACCAGCACTTTTGCTGTTTCTCAAGGAATCCCTCATTGTTTTGCCGACGCATCAAAAGTTTCTATCTTCATGGAGCCGCCATGCTGGTTGCTTGGGGTACGGCATCGTTCACAACAGAAAAAATTAAATAGTTCTTGACAGCTGCTAACGAAAAAATCAAGCTGCCCACGAAAGTCGACTAGCCGTTTCACAGTACTCGCATCATCAAACGCGACCTTTCAGCACCCGTCCGACCCACAGCTGATTCTTGCCTCGCGTATCTAACGACGTGTAGCGTACCTCGATACTTTCCTGATAGCTTGCCGCCGCGCGTTGATTTCTAAAGTGAGATGGTGCTGCGTTGCCTTACTGACCGTGGGTGGTCGCTGAAGCATTGCGCCTGTCGTTAGCATCCCCCGGTAACTGTCCCGCAGTCATCCTCTGTTGCATGGCCCATCGGCCGCTGAAGCGGCAGGCAGAGGGGGGAGATGGGAGAACTCGTCCGCTGGGCTTCATCAGAGGACCAGGATTACGAGCACGACGACTCTCAACAACATCCTCGAGGGAGACTGGGGCAGCGGTACTTCTTTCTCACGAAGCGCGAAAGCCCCAGCAGCAGCAGCGAGATGCATGTACCGCTAACTAGCTCGCCACCGTCAGTGGGATGATAGCCGAAGGGTTTTCTTATGAATGCACCCAGCATCGGAATTGGCAGTCTCTGTTAACTTGAACCAGTTGTGAAGCGCCGACTCGAACACTTTTGATTTGCTCTTGTCTTAATTGATTGCACACAGAAATTTTCGTAGGCTATTCTGTCCTATCTCTGTTACTCTTATTCTTCCAGAGGGTCTACCGCCAGATGCAAATTGTATCCGTTCTTATATCGTCTTCGGTAGTTGGTGCACTTATTAATAAATTTGGCGATTAATCAATAAATATGCGGATAGGACAACACGTAATCAGTCGTAGATCGACGGTAGCAAAATTTGTTCGTAACCATTTCTAATTATATTTTGATTTTTTGATAGATGTTTCGTGATGTGTTTTTGGCAGTGTTCCGCACTAGAGATGCTAATTGGTGACAAGTCGTTAGCGTTGTTGTTTATTGATGGCCCGCCCGGTGCTTCTATGTGCCAGCTCGTGCCACTACCTGCGTGTCTACTGACAAGGATGCGGCTCACCTACTCCAGTCGTGGCACCGATACTTCATGCGAGGATGGGCGGTTGGAAAGCATGAGAATGATCCTGCGCGCGTCGTCCGAAGAAATGGTAAGCGGGCTCTCCCTTCAACCTGGCCAGTTAAAGAGAGAAAAGTGGTCCATCGTCTCCCACTTGTCTCTCAATTGAGTTCTTAACCTTTCTTGAGTTCATGGACCCCTTGAGAATCTGGTAATAAGCTACCGCGGACCTCCTTTTCCGAGAAAAAATGCACCATTAAGCACATAAACACAAAATTTATTTGCATGTACATATGGGGGTTCGACGACCCCCGGGAAGCCATCACGGCCTCTCATTGCGATTCCCAAAGGGTCATGGATCACAGGCTGAAGAACCTGGGTCTAGGAGCCTAATTAGGTGCGCGCCGCCTGCATAGTACGATGGAGTTTGAAGCAAACTTATGGTAGTCGTAACTATTCTTATGGTTGGAGCCCGCGCCCGCAACGCACGCTCGAGCCGATAGCGCGACCACAGCGGGCTCGGTTGCTGAAACAGAACCCTCTGTTGTATGTGTCGCAGCTTGCACCACAGCCACCAAGCCAACATCAGTTGCGTTTCTTGCTTGTGATGCCACGATCGGAAGAGCAGGGGCCCCGTTGCCACGAAACTTGTAAGTTACGAATTAAATTTTTAAGTCTCATATGTTAATTGTTAAGGTTAATTTTCAATTAGCGTTCCAGAACAACTTAAAACTTAAACTTACTTAAGTTGAAAAACTTACGATACAGGAACTCAATCACAACGGCTAGCTGATTGGACTGGGAATCGATCACAAAACTTCAAATTCCATACACATTTATTGTACATCACAGTAATTTATGCATATATCTATGAGGTAAACACATATAAATAATAATTTTGATGAAATATTTACGGTGGTCGATGAATTAATTCCTGCACAACAAGACAAATTCTCACGCCTTAACACGAGACTGCCAGACGAACTCGTGGCAAGCCGTTGCAAACTTTGGAACAAGAGAACAAATGCCATACGTCATTTATAAATGTATTGTTTTGTTTTTATTAGCGGTCAGATAATTAATGATTTTGAGTGTTTTCAAGAAAAACACACATTTTACTCTCATTATTATTAAATATATTAATGTCACTATAAATTGTATATCGTGGTGTAAATGTGTTATTTTCAACTTAATATTAAAGTTAAGGAGGGTCCTAGTATCTCTTAAGTTAAAGAGACAGTTACGAGAATTTTTATTCTTTCTTAACTTTACGAAGTTTCTGCAACGCTTTAGAGACAAAACTTAAGTTTAAGGTTAATGTTAGACTAATTTTTTTGGCACGGGCCCCAGCATTTTTGTAAGGTCGTATCAGACCAGGAGGATTGTGAGTCTTCACGCAATCTAACGCAGCGAATGCTAGAACAGTTCGTTGTGAACGTAGAGTCTCGCCGTGATCCTCACCACATGTGTTCACTTGATTTTACAGTCACTCTTCTGTACATAATGTATTCCTCCCAGTTCACCCATCTGTGGAAAGAATAATATCTCCTTTTCAGTCGTACATTCTGTAAGTCGGAACATTGACGTCTCTCCTGGTGACCTGTGTAATGGAAGTTTGAAGACCCCGCCACCCTCTCTAGTCCATCTGTAATTTAATGCCACTATCTCTCTTCTCTCTCATCTCTCATATCTTCGCTCTTTCACTCTCTATGTTTCTCTCTCACTCTATCTCTCGCCTCTTCCACTCTCTATGTTTCTCCTCTCTCTCTCTCTCTCTTCTCTCTCTCTCTCTGCTCACTCGCTCTCTCTCGTCTCTCTTCTCTCTTTCTCTATCTCTCTCTATCTCTCTTCTTCTCTCTCTCATCTCTCTTCTTCTCTCTCTCTCTCTCTCTCTCTCTCTCTCTCTCTCTCTCTCTTCTCTCTCTCTCTCTCTCTCTCTCTCTCTCTCTCATCTCTCTCTTCTCTCTCTCTCTCTCTCTCGTCTCTCTTCTCCTCTCTCTCTACTCTCTCTCTCTCTCTCTCTTCTCTCTCTCCTCTCTCTCTCTCTCTTCCCTCTCTCTCTCTCCCTGACAACTCTCTATCTCTCTATCACGCCTCTCTCACTTCTCTTCTCTTTTCTTCTCTTCGCTCTCTCCCTGGTTAGGTACAAGAATGAGAGATTTCCTACCTGGTGGGCGTGATCGCCGAGCTGTCGTGGAGAAGGAGGAGATGCAGTTTTTGCACGCGGGAGAGAACGGACCCTATTACAGCCGTTGATCGTACTCCTGCAGGAAGATACTGTGGCGCTCAGCCTGCTGGTTCTCCGGCCCCGCTTCTTTCATCAACCCACCGACCTCGCAGGCCTTACAACTGCAACAGGATAAGCCCTCACGTCACCCCACCCACCCGTTAAAACAGATACACCCCCGGCCACAGCGATGCCCCAGGGATTCGCCCTCTTCCAAACCTCCCATAAATCGCTCCGTGAGGCCCCTTCCAAAATAGGCTTCCGTACAATCTTTTGACGAGCAGCTATTTTTTCCACAGACTTTTGAAAAAGAGCTCCCGTGAAAAAAAAGTAACCCACCCTCCCACCGCACATGGTTCACCACCACTGCGCCTTCTGCACACATGCTCACCCACCCACCACACATTTGGGTCAACCCACCACTGCTGCCTTCTGCACACGACAGCTCACCGGCAACCCACCACCACATGGTCACCACCACTGTTTGCCTTCGTGCACACACATGCTCACCACCCACCACAAATGGTTCACCACCACTCGTGCTTCTGCACACAGCGCTTCACCACCGCACCACACATGGGTTACCACCACTTGTGCCTTTTGCTGCACACACGCTCACCCACCCACCACACATGGGTCACCACCACTGTGCCTTCTGCACACACGCTCACCCACCCACCACACATGGGTCACCACCACTGTGCCCTTTCTGCACACGCGCCCATCCCAACCCCACTACACATGCGGTCACCCACCACTGTGCCTTCATACACCCACGATCACCACCCACCACCATGGGTCACCACATTCACCCCGCCCCACCCAATTGCACCCCATGACTTTTCCGACACGGATCACCACCCCCACCCCCCATTGGCATCAATCACACCCTCTATCCGGTGTGCGCACCAGCCACCCCACCCCTGCACGCTCCCCCACGCCCATGCATCAATCACAACCTCTATCCCGGTATGCGCTACAGCCACCTACCCCTGCACGCCCCACCCCCATGCATCCAATTCACACCCTCTTTATCCGGTGTGCACACCAGCCACCCCACCCTGAACACCGCCCCCCACCCCCATGCATCAATCACACCCTCTATCCGGGATGTGCGCACCAGCCGCCCCACCCCTTGCAACCACCCGCCACCCCATGGCATCAATTCATTACACCCCTCTATTCCGGTGGTGCGCACAGCCACCCCCAACCCCTGCACGCCCCCACCCCCATGGCATCAATCACAGTCTCTATTCCGGTCGTGCGCCACCAGCTCCGCCCCACCCTTGCAACACCCCCACCCCATGCATCATTACCACCCTCTATCCGGTGCTGCGCACCAGCCACCCCACCCTGCACGCCATTCCACCCCCATGCCAATCAATCACACCTTACTATTCCGCGGGCTGATCCCTCCACGTCTGTGCGCACCAGCACCCCACCCTGCCACGCCCCACCCCACCTGCATCCAATTCACAACCTCTCATCCCGGTCGTGGCACCAGCCCACCCCACCCCTGCACGCCCCCACCCCCATGCATCAATCACACCCTTCCTATCCGCCAGTGTGCCGCACCAGCCACCCCACCCCTGCCACGCCCCCCCCCATGCATCAATCACAGTCCTCTTACATCGCCCGTGTGCGCACCAGCCACCCCACCCCTGCACGCCCCCACCCCCATGCATCAATCACACCCTCTATTTCCCAGTCCTGCCGCGACAGACCAGCCGGAGGCGCCACGCCGCTTCACAACACTCTCTCTACCCGGGCCGCGGCCCCCCCGCCGGGGGACCGAGAGACAGCTATCGTCGAGGATGTGCCGGCACCAGCAACCCCACCCCCTGCCACGCCCCACCCCCGATGCCCATCAATCCCACCACCCTCCTATCCAGCGTGTGCGCACAGCCACCCCCACCCCTGCACGCCCCTACCCCCATGCATCAATCAACACCCCTCTATCCGGTGTGCGCACCAGCCAACCCCACCCTGCACGCCCCCACCCCATGCTTACAATCCACACCCTCTATCCCGGTCGTGCGCTACCAGCCCACCCCACCCCTGCATTTCCGCCCCCACCCCCATGCATCATCACCCATTCCTCCTACTCGGTGCTGCGCACAACGCTCCCGACCGCCACCCCTCGCCCACGCACCCCACCCCCCCGTGACATCAATCACGCACCCCTCTATCGGTCAGCTGCGCGCACCAAGCCACGCCTTCCCACCGCCTGTCCACTCGCCCCCCACCGCCCATGCATCCAATCACGTATCTCTAGGGTCGCGCGTGTAGCGCACGCAGCCACCCCACCCATGCACAGCCTCCACCCCCATGCATCTCAATCACACCCTCTATGCCGCGGCGGCCGACCGTGCAGCTTTGTGCGCCACCAGTTCACCCCACCTTCCTGCAGCCTCCCACCCCCATTGCATCCAATCACACCCCTCTTATTCCGAGTCGTGCGCACAGCCACCCCGAAGCCCTGCCACGCCCCCACCTCCCATGCATCACATCACACTTCTATCCGGTGTGCCGCACCAGTCACCCCACCCCTGCACAGTCCCCCACCCCCATGCATCAATCACAGTCTCTAATCCAGTCTGTGCGCACCAGCCACACCCACCCCTCGCCACGCTCCTCCACCCCATGCATCATCACACCCTCTATCCGCTGTGTGCCGCACAGCCACCCCACCCTGCACGCCCCCACCCCCATGCTATCAATCACACCCTCTCATCCGCGTGTCGCCCGCCCAGCACCCCCCACCCTGCCACGCCCCACCCCCCATGTCATCAATTCACATCCATCTATCCGGCCGCCCGCTCCCTCCTGTGGGCGCACAGCCACCTCTCCCCCTGCACGCCCTCTACCATCAATCACACCCTCTATCCGCGTACCCGTCGCACCCATCTCAACCCCACCACCTGGCCACCGCCTCCCCACCCCCCAATCTGCCATCATATCCACACCCGTCTCATCCGCCCAGTGGCTCCCCCTCATCGTCTACCCTCTTCTGTCGCGCACCAGCCCCCACCCACTGCCACTTGCCCCCACCCCCATGCATCAATCACATCTCCTATCCGCTGTGTGGCACCACGCCACCCCCCACCCCTCCTGCCAACGCCTCCCACCCCACTGCATTCAATCACACCTCTATCATCCAGCGTGTGCGCTACCAGCCACCGTCCCACCCCTGCCACGCCACCCCCCATGCATCAACTCCACCCACCCTCTATCCGGTCGTGCGCACCAGCCACTCCCACCCCCTGCACGCCCCCACCCTCATGGCATCAACTCACAGTCTCTTATCCGCGTGTAGCGCCCCAGCCCCCCCCCCCCTGTAACCCGCCCCACCCCATTCGCACTCAAATCCACACCCTCTAATCCGCGGTGTGCACTAGACCAGCCCCCCCCCCCTCTGCACGCAGCCCCTGCACACACCACTCGGATTTCTGGCCACCGAATCGGACGGCGACTAGATTTTGATCGCCCGTCTCGTTTCGCGTCTGTTCGGTCATCGACGCTCTCTGTCTCGCGACAGTTTGTGTCGACGGGTAGAGACACGGCGTGCGTGAAGGTGCTGCGAGACATCGAGCGGGAGAGGAGATCAACTGCTACCTACGGAAGAAGAGACTTCTTCCCGGAGACAACAACTGCAAACTGCGAGAGTGCCAGCACGATAGTGAGAGGTTCGGGCACGATACACGAATTCGCACCGGCTGAAGGGGTGATTAGGATGATGTTTTAACTAGGCCACTTCTAAGTTCTTAACATCTATTTTACATATATATTAAAGAATGATGGCAAAACCGGCTAAAAAGTTGCCCTGAACCCTAACCCTAACCTCCTGGACCCTTAATTAAATTTAAATATCATGTTAAATTAGAAGTGCCTAGTAACATACTACACCCCTTTCAGCGGCTGCATCACGAATCCATTATTGCACAGGGCCGAGAGATAGTGATCCGCTAGGGGAACGGCTCTGATTTGGCTAATTTTGTCTCTTATTTATTTTTTCAATATATTTTTTTTGGCTAATTTTGTTTTATTTTAGAATTAGGGATAGGGTTAGGGTTAGGGTTAGGGTTAACTGATTTCTATATTCACTATCTCTCCCCTGAGACCTACTAATACGAATCCAGTCTATAGGTGTCGCACCTATAGAGAAAGCATCTATGCTATGGAGTTAGCTGTGGAGGGAACGCTGATAGATGATTTAGCTATGGAGGAAGAAATCACAATAAGATTCAAAAATAATTTGCAATTCAAAATATGGAAAGGAAATGGAGGAGCGGCTTTTGAATACGATATATGGGTCGTTGTGGAAAGTCGGTGGGATTTATTTATCGATTAATTACAGCGAGGTCTTTCCTCTAGTCTGCCCCCATTCCCTCTACTACGTACTATAGCTAACGTGTTACATTGCAGGAGGCATGCGGGCGCGTTTAAACCTCGCGACGGCAACCAGAACCTGTTGAACCCCGTCTATCAGCTACGCGACACAGACAAGCGACTCTCCCGGCTCAAGCAGCGAAGCGATTCGAACGTGTCGTCGCGAGAGAGCTCTCCGCACGCGGGAGGTAAGCGTCACCGCGCGCCGCTGTGCGAAGCCATGTGGTACCGATTCAGTGATCTCTTGGTCGACCGCGTCAGGTGTATGTGCGCGGGAACCGAAATGCTGGGTACTGTGTGAAGCATGGTTTTTAGCGACAAAAAGCCATGTCACTGTTTGTCATGCAGCTACTTCTGGAACCTAGTCAACTTCACCTGCTGCTGATTGAAGCATGCCGGTGCTTGTCTGAAATTTCCATGCGTGGCAATGGTTGTCATTGATGCGGCGGTCATCGATGTTTGTTCCACCTCCTCTGTTTGCTGCTCGATCTAGCTCTGTTTTGCTCTGCATAATTCTAACAATACGCATTCCGACCAACAGGCGACGCCACCTCTGCCGCCGACAGCGGCAATAAACAGAAGAACAGCAGGTACTGCACAAAGGACCTGAAGCGACGTGCGATCACGTTCTACGACTCTGATCTCGACCGCGCCCCGAGCCCGAAGCTTGCACGACGATGCGCTGCTGCCACGGCGACAGAGAAGCGGTTGCCCGGCGACGCGCAACAGCATCAGGAGGAGGAGCTAGAGACGGACGTTCTCGTGCAGCTGCGGCAGCGCGCTCTGGGGGACGACGACGGCGGCGGCAGGGGGCAGCACGCGATGCGCACGCGGACTCGCTCCGGCGAGCTGACCGTCGAGGTGTTCGCGCCCGAGGCTCCGTCGGACGCCGCCGGCGATGGCCACCAGGCGGAGCAGGCGAGCCCGGGGCTGCGAACGCGCGCGCAGCCGATCCCCGATCACATCAGCGTGCCGGGCAAGAAGCGCTGCGGCATCCGCCGCAACGAGCTGCGCTTCCTCACGCAGAACGCCAACTACTACATCCACTACGGCGACGCGCGCGACGAGGCCGAGGCAGGGGGCGCCGGCGTCGGTGTGCTGCGTGCGGGCGCCCGCGCCGACGACAAGAAGCACCACACAATACGCTCGAGCGAGCTGGAGTCGCTCGCACGCAGCGCCAACTACTACATTCACTACGGAAACCCCGAGCGCAAGCACGCCGGCGCGCGGGAGACCCGCCAGAGCGCGCGCCTGCTGCAGTGCCGCCAGGACGCCTACGCCGGCGCCCTCTCGACCCCCGACGCCCGGGTCGCCGTCGACGGGAAGCTGGCGAGGCCGCCAGAGGGTGCTGACGGCGGCAACGATAGCGACGAGCCGCCGGAGCTGACGTTGATTGCGGCTGATGACCGCGGCGGGCTGTTCTCTTGTCTCGCGACGGCCGCGGCGCTGCCAGACAACGAATGCCCGCCGCCCAGCCTTGCGTCGTCGCAGCAGGAGCAGCACGGCGGCGCCACCGTCAACGCCAGTCTGCGCATCAACAACGGCTGCCGGCTGCCGGCCCTCGGCGGCGACGACGAGCTGAAGAAGTGCCCGGCAGGGGGCGCCGGCGGCGACCGGCTGCCGAAGCTTCGCATTCGCGTGCGGCGCAGCTCGGACGAGACCGAGCGCATGGCGGCGTTCTACGAGGTCGTCTACACGTCGTTCCCCGACCACGAGAACTACCCCGCCGACGACGACGCGGCGGGCGCCGCCGCGGCGCGCTCGGCGCGCAAGAAGCACAAGAAGAAGAAGCACAAGCGGCATCGGAATCGCAAGGAGAGGCCCGAGCGCGAAACGAGCGACGGCATCTCCCTGTCTCCCTCCGACTCCAGCAGCGAGCCCGACCTCCGACGAGGCGTCGGCAGTGGCGGTGGCGCCACCAAGCGGCTGCGGCTGATCGTCGGCGGCGACCGCATCGACATCGAGCTGCCGTCGATGGCGACGGCGGCGGCGGCGGATGCGGGCGCCGCGGTGGCGTGCCCGTCGTGACGTGGGCGATCGCTAGGAAATTCGCGGTGGCAGCGGCGGCGGCGGAGTTTTGCCTGCCGCGACGCGACGTCCCTCACCCTCTCCCCGCGCGTGGACGGGAATGCGAGAGCGAGGCCAGCGTGGTCGCGTGACGCTACGTAAGCCATCTCCGCTTCCCGGTGTCCCTCTCGGCATCCCTCCGCTGAGCGCAGACGACCAGGCGTGGATGAATCGTCACTCGTACAGACGGCCGTCCGGCCGTGCGTGCGAGTCGCGCGAGATGTCCGTTTATGCTTCCACGACGACCGAGTCGGGCCAGATTTACAGTGCGTGTGTGCGAGGCAGTTGTCATGGACACCAAGGTGGTGATCTGTGTGCCGATCGACCCTGGAATGTCCTCTGTGCCATTGAGCCGATCGTGGCGCCGGACCGACAAGAAGATGTCTTAGATCAGGGTTTCGTGGAAGACGTGGTGGAGATTATCGTGCGATTTCTTCCTCTTGTTACCAGCATTCGGCCTGGCACGATGTCCTGCTAGCGTGGTGGTGAGTTGGCCCCCGAGTTATCAGCTATGCGTTAGGTAAACGTGTGAAGGAAGCATGCATAGATATCTCGCTGAGTGTTGATTGTTGATACAGGTCGGTTAATAGATCGTGACGGAAGATAGTAATATGTAATAATGATGACAATGATGATGGTGCAGAACTGCAGATGATGATGATGATGGTGATGATAATGGTGTTGATGTTGATGTTGGTGATTGTACTGACAGTAGCTGTTGAGCTGGTGTAAGTTACTAGTCGGCATTGAATTTTTGTGAAGATCAATTATTACGAAGCACTTATTCCTTGCAGAGAAGTGCACACAGAGACATTACGGGTGCATGAGCACGCATTTATTACCACTACGACGACTTCTACAACGTGTGTGTAGATATGGTAGTGCTTTCACAGTACGCTGGGGCACGATTTTCTACAGTATTTTCTATTACGTGTGCTATAGGAGTCTCGACTAATCACTTGGCAGGTGGACTGCTACGTGTTGGGTTAGGCTGGGATGCTACAGGCAGGCTTCGCACGGTTGGTGTTGTTGTTACTGCCACTGTGTTGGCTGCACGCGTGTCTGTGTGGATAGTCGACATGATGCGAGAGTTGTCACGCAGCACCGTCATACATGTATATGTTTATTTTATTACACTACTATGTAGACGGTGATTCCGAAGCGGTTTTTAAGTTCCTCCCCGATAGGAATGAATCTGATATTAGAGGAGTTGCGATTGTGCGTAATGGTGATCCATGCACAATGTTGTCTGTAAGTGTTCACTCGACTATATATCGAAAGATTCGCAGGCTGATACTGCAAGGATTATGGCAGGGGTTCGACGTTTTCTCGTGCCGCGTCTTGCCACACTGAACTTAATTTCTGAAGTCGAATTAAGTAATCGGTCTATTGCATTTAACTGTTTAAGTTGTTATCGGTGGAGCGTCAGTTGTATGACCGATGGTTTGTTGAAAGGACTTTCAACAATAGTAGCAAGTTGTATTGCCAACCTTACATCCTACATCCCTCTGTGCGCTCTTTAGTAAAGCTACATGGAAATGCTTACCGCGTTACATGATATGCATTGACAACATGGTCCTTTACAAATTTGACTTAGAGCTACTTGATAGTGTATAAGCATGTGTACGCCTACCGGTGCCACTGTTTGGAAAGGTAAACTTAGCAAAACTCAGCATAGAAGTAGTGAGGGAACCTGAGGATCGTTATTCTGTTATTTCAACGCATGGTTGGTAAATATAATACGTTACACGGCTTTGTCCAACGCTAGCAGTGGAGCGCAAACCCGCTCCCGCAAATCACATGATTTAACATAATTCGGTGTGCTTTTTTGTTTGCGCGTTAGTGTACTCGTGTATTTTAAACAGTGATATGTACCTACACTGCCAATTGAACGTAAGCGTCGACGATCGTGTCATTGTAGTAAGTTGTTAACGTGGCTATGTGTCCAGGAGTGAACATAGGGTGTATATATAGATAGGCAAGGCACAGGGAAGTGCAATGGGGGAGAGACATGAATTTCGGAGTCACTGAGTGGTGCATAAGATTGAAGAAATTTGTTTGAGGACGAACTTGCAGGGGCGTGTACAGGGGGGGGGGGTTCAGTTATACCTATAAATAAATAAACATTTGTTTATGACAAGATGAACTCCAAGTATCGCACCTCGTATTAGATCTCACTAGTCATAGGTATCTCTATACCTTTAGATAACTAAATAAATAATTCAATAAATATAAATATATAGGTATTGGTGTGGATATATATGATTAGGTATTCATGCTGATATTGAATCGGTGCTAGAATCGCCGACTATATTATTTATCTGTCTCTAATCTGCACTGACCAATTTGAAACTAGCTGGCCATGCTAGGTACAACCAGGTTCAATGAAGTTTGCACTTAAACTTGGATATGTAGTGTGTCATTCCTGCCAGTCTTGTTTCATATGCACTCGAGATAAGTAGATGCTGTATAAAGCACAGGGAGGAGAGAGGCTGTGCTCTATGTTTTCTGTATTCGTATTTGTGTGACGATATTTGTAAAAACGTGATTTAAAGGCTCACAATGCGCATCCAAACGCTAATTTCTCCAGTACTAGACTAGCAAGTACTTCGTGTCATGCATAATCACACTACCTTATGACAAAATAAACTCTAGTTGCTCCCATTTCACTGCGTGTTTGCTTAAAACCCACAAGAAAGAGGTGAGAAAACTGGCATTCTGGCGCAAACGCCGACTGTTTGCCAAACAAAATAGCCTCGAAGTGGTGACGTGACGTCACATGTTTTTATCATTGCTGCGCCCGTACCGCTGTACCGCAGCACCGCTGCACGGTTGCTTGGGGATTGGGAAAACTGTCAACAACATCGGAGAATTTCAACAACATTGGAGGTATTTTCAAAATACCTATTTTAAGACAACGTGCAGTGAAATGGGAGGAACTAGAGTTTATTTTGTCATAAGGTAGTGTGATTATGCATGCCACGAAGTATTTGCTAGTCTAGTACTGGAGTAATTAGCGTTTGGATGCGCATTGTGAGCCTTTAAATGACACATGATTGCCGTAATCCCTACCAAGCTTTCGGAAAACATTTACTCCACACATATTTATACAGCACTTTTCTGTTTCAAGAATCCCTCATTGTTTTGCCGACGCATAAAAGTTTCTATCTCATGGAGCCGCCAGCTGTTGGCTTGGAGTAGGCATCGTTCACAACAGAAAAATAAAAAGTTCTGAGCTGTAAACGAAAAATCAAGTGCCCACGAAAGTTCGACTACCGTACAGTACCTCGCATAATCAAAGCGACTTAGCACCGTCGAACAGCTGATTTGCCTCGCGTATCTAACGACGTGGTAGGCTGACCTCGATACTTCCTGTAGCTGAGCTCGACAGGTTGATTCTAAAGTGAGATGGTGCTGCGTTAGCCTACTGACGTGGTTGGTCGCTGAAGCATGCGCGTCGTTAGCGAGGTAACTGTCACGCGATCTCTGTTGCAGGCATCGGCCGCTGAAGGGCAGGCAGAGGGAGGAGATGGGAGAACTCGTCCGCGGGTTCATCAAGGACCAGGATTACGAGAGACGACTCAACAAGATCCTCGAGGGAGACTGGGCGCGGTCGTTCTTTCTCACGAAGACGCGAGCCCAGCAGCAGCAGACGAAGATGCATGTACGTAACTAGCGCCACCGTGTGGATGAATAGCGAAGGTTTTCTTATGAATGCACCCAGCATCGGAATGGCAGTCTCTGTTAACTGAACCAGTTGTAAGCGCGATCGAACACTTTTGATTGCTCTTGTTTAATTGATTGCACACAGAATTTCGTAAGGCTATTCTGGTCCTATCTTGTTACTTCTTATTTCTCCAAGGGTCTACCCGCAGATGCAAATGTATCGTTCTTATATCGTCTTCGGTAGTGGTGACTTATAATAAATTATGGCGACTTATCATTAAATATGCGGATAGCAACACGTAATCAGTGTGATCGACGGTGCAAATTTTGTCGTACCATTCTAATTATATTTTTGATTTTTGATAGTGTTTCGTGATGTGTTTTTGGCAGTGTTCCGCACTAGAGATGCTAATGGTGACAAGTCGTTAGCGTTGTTGTTTATGATGGCCCCCGTGTTCTATGTGCAGCTCGTGCACTACCTGCGTGTCTACGACAAGGATGCGGGCTTCACTATCCAGTCGTGCAACCGATACTCGATGGAGGATGGCGGTGGAATGATCTGCGCGTCGAAGAAATGGTAAGGGCTCTCCTTCACCTGGCAGTTAAAGAGAGAAAAGTGGTCCATCGTCCACTTGTCTCTCAATGGTTCTTAACCTTTTTTGAGTCATGGACCCCTTTGAGAATCTGGTAAAAGCTACGGACCCCTTCCGAGAAAAATGCACATTAAGCACATAAACACAAAATTTTGCATGTACAATGGGGTTCACGGACCCCCGGAAGCCCATCCACGGACCTCTCCATGGATCCCAAAGGGGTCCATGGATCACAGGTTAAGAACCCCTGGTCTAGAGCCTATAGGTGCGCGCCGCTGCATAGTAGATGGAGTTTGAAGCAAACTTATGGTAGTCGTAACTATTTATGGCGTTGCTGACAACAGACCCTCTGTTGTATGTGTCGGCAGCTTGCACCCAAGCACCAAGCAACATCGTGCGTTCTTGCTTGTTGATGCACGTCGGAGAGCAGCATTTTGTAGGTCGTATCAGACCAGGAGGAGTGAGTCTTCACGCAATCTAACGCCAGCGAATGCTAGAACAGTTCGTTTGTGAACGTAGAGTCTCGCGTGGATCCTCACACATGTGTTCACTGATTACAGTCACTCTTCTGTACATAATGTATCTCCTCCCAGTCACCCATCTGTGGAAAGAATAATATCTCCTCTTTCAGTCGTACATCTGTAAGTGGAACATTGACGTCTCTCCTGGTGACCTGTGTATGGAAGTGAAGACCCCGCACCCTCTCTAGTCCATCTGTAATTAATGCCACTATCTCTCTCTCTCTCTCTCTCTATCTCGCTCTTTCACTCTCTATGTTTCTCTCTCACTCTCTCTCTCGCTCTCTCACTCTCTATGTTTCTCTCTCTCTCTCTCTCTCTCTCTCTCTCTCT
>NW_014577160.1:439127-477310 GCF_000485595.1 Priapulus caudatus
TCTCTCTCTCTCTCTCTCTCTCTCCCTCTCTCTCTCTCTCTCTCTCTCTCTCTCTCTCTCTCGCTTCCACTCTGCTAATCAAACCGCTCTTCTGTGAGTAGTGCTAAGGAGTTATGTATAATTATGTAGAATCGTATTCCCCCTTATAAGTTAACTGTTAAAGTCCATGACTAGGGGACCATTGTCCAACACATCATAACTAGGTTATTACCACTCGGCATCAAAATGTCGTAACTTTTGCGCAACACTCCTTGTCAAAGGTTACGCTGTTTAGAGATGTTATGTAATAGCTATATATGATTCTGACAACCGGTTTCAGGACCTCATGGCGTGAGGTGAAGC
Organism: Priapulus caudatus; assembly: GCF_000485595.1. NCBI lineage: Eukaryota > Metazoa > Priapulida > Priapulimorpha > Priapulimorphida > Priapulidae > Priapulus > Priapulus caudatus. The sequence continues at coordinate 439,470 of NW_014577160.1, forward strand.
GCTAAAAGAATGGTCTGGATTTATTTGTCACAATTATGTTATTGTTTGTAAATATTCGTAGCACTTTTAAGATTTCAGGAGTGGTGGGCGTGCGTGTGAGTAACGTATACACTCTCGTACTGTATAAAGGATGTACATAGCAAACCGTATAATTAGAATTGTCGTAAACACTTGTTTTCGCTACGTTACAAATAAAACATTGTGTAGTATTGTAATTCATTAGATATCCTCGATCTTTCTTCGTATTAGTATCGGTTTTTCTCTGCCGAAAACCTGGAGTGAGCAGAAACTCGAACAAATGGATACAAGTGAACAGAATAGTTGAATGATTAGCAATATATATTTTTGCAGCTTCACTTCCCACCGTACAACTTAAAAAAGAAAACAATGCCAGAATATTGTTGATAACGTAGAAGAACCAGTTTGGTACGTAGGCAAAGAGTTCCAGCTTGCGAGTGTGCACCTGACAGCAACTTTCTAAGACCGCATCATCGATGACATCACAATCACTTGATGAACACCAAACCAATTAGTGTTCGCCTTAGATTAATTACCACAAATGTTCTTTACCCTTCTTGAACAAGAATGGGGGGATAGGTACATACACGAGTAATCTAGTTGGACAGTTACTTGAACATCTATCCTTGGCACTAGCACTGCAACCGCTCCCAATCTGGGTGAGTTATGCTATATGCAGGCCATATGCTACTAAAGCTCAGTATCTATCCTCGGCTCCAGAAAGATTAGCATATCAAGAGACTAGGGATTCAATGGAATTTCTGCCTACATTACCTTGACCGTTATGATAATACCACGACGAGCAAGTGTTCGAACATATACAGTTAAACCTGTGTGATCGAACACCTCTATAGAGCAGCCACCTCCCTATACAGAACACTTCTCGGAAGATCCCTCAAGTTACCCTTGTATGTAAGACGTTGTGTGATTGATTAACTGGCAGGCAGGGGGAAACATAGTCCGAGATTCCTCTGACCAATGCCCACACCGATGATTTTGGTGGATTTGGTGTGGTAACCCATACCAAATCCACCAAAATCGTCGGTGTGGGCATTGGTCAGAGGAATCTCGGACTAGGGGAAACAATGATCTACAACTTCATATATACGATTTACAGTTAACCTTAGGCAGACTTAGGTAGATTGTTCGGTTTACTTTACCTTGGCATCTGGGTTCACATACCCTATCACATCAAACAGCAAAAGCTATTATATCCCGTGAAGGTACTAGGTGAGAGTCCAGACGTGCGTATAGCAGGGTAATTATGTAGCCCATGCTACCACTATAGTATGTCTACTCTTAGGCCAAAACAAAATATAGGTGTGGTTACCGTTTCCCGACCGACCCTATTTATTCCCAGCTACCCTAAACATTTTATTGTCAATTTTCTTTAAAGTAAAAAAAATGATGAAAAAAAATAAAAAATGAATTGGACAGTTCCTGCTTCAAAAGGCACAACGCACATCCTTCGGACATGGTTCGTAAATAAAATGTTTCAATAAAATTGCGCGGTCGATTTATGTGAGTTTTCGGTCTCGCGAGGCGGTGAGGAAAATATCTGTCCGCGAGGCTGAAAACTCGGCGTGTGCGGCGTATGTGAGACATATAACATATTACTATACATACGTTTTACATATATGACAACCATTACCATGCACCTATGTATATTAATATATACTAGCATTATTTTAATATATATATATATATATATATATATATATATATATATATATATATATATTATATATATATATATATATATATATATATATATATATATATTATATATATATATATTATGGTCATGATATTAGTAGAGCTCATAGGGTCTATGTCCCCCAGGGTACTGCCAGAACGTACCCTAGTCACTATTTGATATGGTTAGGGTTAGAGTTAGGGAGTAGGCGTAGGCGACTCCCTGGACTCGTTAATGGAGTAGGCGAGGTACGGTCTGGCATATTAGATAGTACCAGGGTACGTTCCGGCAGTACCCCGGGGGACATATAGACCCTCTCAGCATTAGTAGACGTAGGCTCATGCTGTTACCAACACCTAGTATTACAGCAATTGTGCAGGTATGCCTAATATCATGAATACGTATATTTATACATAGGTATAAATATGTATACATTGGTCAGGGGCATATTATAACATGCACACATACACAGACAATCTGTGTCAATCGGGGAATATCTGTAAGTATGTATCGTACATATGTTAAGATGTGGTCCTGACAGGTGTATGCATAGACATGATTCTATAATACGCCTATATATAAGTGTCATAAGTGCCTATAGAAATTTCTATAGGTGCCTGAACATAGCTTATAATAGCATGAACCTACTAACATACTTATCCTGATATACGACAGAGTATAGATACGTTCATGATAACAGCGTATGCAGGAATCTATGGGTTTATTTTGCTATGTGGTTGATAATGGTACCCAGGATTCAGATTGGCAAGATGGGAACACAAGAAAGTCTGATCCTACAGTAGTTCTAGCATGTTACACAACATGTCAGATTAGTCACTATTTAAAAACACCTGCGAATCTGTGATCTAACAAAATCTCGTAACATTCACCGGGAGCATAGTAACAGGCAGTTAAACGATCGTCAATATAACTATATACATGCAATGAGTAAAATGATGAAATTATGTACACATATATTGGCTCATGGAGTCTATGTCCCCCAGGGTACTGCCGGAACGTACCCTGGGTACGGACCGGTATACCGGAACGCACCCTGGTAACTATTTGATATTGTTAGGGTTAGGGTTAGAGTTAGGGAGTAGGCGTAGGCGACTACCTAGACTCGTTAGAGGAGTAGGCGAGGTACGGTCCAGCATATTAGATAGTACCAGGGTACGTTCCGGTATACCGGACCGTACCCAGGGTACGTTCCGGCAGTACCCTAGAGGACATAGACCCTTTCAGTCATATATTGCTAGTAAACACATGTTCACGGTAAAATAACCACACATGCACACGAGTAAAATTAATAAATTATGTATAAATTACAGCGTGAACATAGATAGGCCCCGGCGGACGACGGATATAATATAAGTATAACTTATAAGTGATAAACATGCCTACACCACGGTAACGTTGTCATGCACTAACAGGCAAGGTTACGTCAGAGTGCAAGCTAACACCCGCTCCCCATCATATACTGGCAGTAATTTACACACTGTGAAATAAATCGTCTTTTCCTAATCACGTGTGTAAACAAATTGCACGAGAGTGGGTATGTAGCTCTGGCTGGCATATACGTCATCACAAAATAACTCGAGTAATAAATATGTATATATATATATGTATTTTGATAGCAACAAAATTGGGTATTGCTACCAGCATGCAAGCTTTCCCAGGAGAAGCAGGCACATACAGAACCATGCATAGTGATGATTCTACAACCCTCATCCCTTGCTTGTTAGTCTTTGCACATGGTTTGTTATTTGAGCCACACTTCCTGCTTGCAGTGATCCAACCCAGCAATCAAGGTGGCTTAAAATTACTGACACATGAGTATCAAATTTAATAATGAAATCAAATAACCGTGTCAAGATTAAAACACAAATGGTGCTGTAGCATATGTCAACATGACACAACATACCATGGAACATCATAACACATCATGGGCTGACATGAGATGCCACAGGCTGACATGCACAAAATTGAGGGAGAATGTGCTTGAAAATAAATACGTAGTGAAAGCGGTCACGTTGTATAAAACAACAGGGGTTATGATAAATTCAGATAATAGGAATTGGAATGTGAAAGGTCACGGGTGTACTCACCAACCCTAACAATTAACCAAATCCATGGTAATGCTAGGCGATGGGATTAAAACAATTTGTTTGAGTAACCTCGAGCACCAATACAAAAATTTGAAGAAGACGGAGCATTAGCACAGTAACGGCGGGATTCAGGAGAAAGAAAGAGGAGCGGGCCAATGAAAAAGACATGTCAACGTGCCCAACGCAGCATCCGCAGCACGTACGAGACATCTCAACATGGAGAACACCTCGCTCCTCGCCGCTTTTATGACCGAACGGCGCATCGCCGCGCAAAGTACGGTCCACGATAATGCGAGGTCACGGCAGAGGTCGTGGTGACGCAGCAGAGGTGACAGCGATGCGGCATAGGCGACACTCATCTAACACAGGTCACGGGCGATTCAGCAGAGGTCACAGTGACGTGTCAAAGGTCACAGTGATGCCACCGGGGTCACTGCACGACTACCCTTCCTTCATTAATCACTTCTGACCAAACCCGTTGCTGGATAGGAACTGTGTATACCTGCCAACACAACATGAGCATGAGAAACATCACGCTGGAAGCACGGCATGAAAAATCTGATGCTATTGCAGGGTGCGAAATTAACGCGAGTCCGGAGTCAAACACTCCCTGATTTAATGTCGGACGGCCTGATTTGATATATAATGCAGGAGTCCGTGTGACTTCCTGAAAATTCTACTAGTTCATTCCAGAGCACGGCCGTATTTTTTCAGCAAATGTCCAAAAAATTTGGCAGACGTGCATCGCATGAATCCTCAAAATAAGCACATGCGTTAACTTGAACAACATTAACTTGTTGTTAATTGCTTTAGTTTTGAACTTCAGACTGCGGACTCCATCATTTTGCTGCGGACTCCCTTGTTCAAAAGTCAATTACTACCCCTGCTAATGGATGGTATAAATACATCGAGGAATAAAAAATAGTCCTACAAGCATACAGTTTCAACTCTCTCTCTCTCTCTCTCTTTCACACTTTCTCTACTATATTAGGAGTATATTCTCTACTGCTTTGCTATCCTAGATGCCAATAAGACACAACGGATAATTCCCTGTACAAGATAGATCCCTAATGCATACGAACCCAGACTAACCCCGACCCCTGACCAACCACCACAGCTACGTGCCAGGTAATCGATCGGGCTGGGGCAAAGCAAGAGACGTTGGCGCCACCTGCAGGCCACGTTGCTTACTTGCTGGGGAAATCCGTCATGACTCCGGTGACGTTGAGCCGCTCTGCGCGCAGCCAATCAGCTTCGTCGTTCAACACCCACAGATACGTGTGCACGCCGCGACGGTCCAGGTGTTCAAAGATAGCACGACGAACCATCAGCCTGCACAACATAAGACACCCCAGCATTAGCTACTGCACTACTTTACACAGGTATGTATTGCAATATAAGACACCCCAGCATTAGCTACTGCACTACTTTACACAGGTATGTATTGCAATATAATTATAAGACACCCCAGAATTAGCTACTGCACTACTCTACACAGGTACGTGTTGCAATATAAGACACCCCAGCATTAGCTACAGCACTACACTACACAGGTACGTGTTGCAATATAAGACACCCCAGAATTAGCTACTGCACTACTCTACACAGGTACGTGTTGCAATATAAGACACCCCAGAATTAGCTACTGCACTACTCTACACAGGTACGTGTTGCAATATAAGATGTCCTTAGCACTATTTACAGTGCTACTCCGCAGTGGTACATTTGCACGCCACACCATTAATCTGCGTAATAAAGGAATAATGATGAAATGGAATTACACTATGATGTAGTTTCCATACTGAACTATTACATGATGTACAATAGTAAATGACATGCGATTGCTTGATAAACTTACTTGTCAACAAACCAAAGCAAAAGCCTCCATTTCTTGTTCATAGCAAAAAATTCTTTATCTTTTCTAGGAAGAAAATAACATTTTATAAATGTACCATTTTGTGCCATAATTAGAATCTAGCATGTAAAAACCATAAACATTCATAAATCCATAGTTTCTCTTTATTTCACTTGATCTTGCTCTTTACTTTTTGTTTACACCTTTTGTTACTTTTTACATAAAGATATAGATTATGATATAGACAACAGTAATCTCTCAGCATATTACGTTATATCTGTCCAACAGCAAAGTAAGAGATAGGTACTTACTTTAAAAAAATACTAGGTAAGAATATCTCGAGAAACTGTTCCTTCATTGGCAAGAATGGCAGCAACCCGATGTAGAAAGAAAAAGTTATGATGACGACTCGCCGAAACGAAAACAGAATCGGAATATTCGGATTCTGAAATGCAACAATGAAAAATCCACGACCTAGAATGCATAAAATACTGCGATACTGGACATCTGCCATTGCTAACATGCTAGATGATAGAGGGTACTGGCTACCCACCATTGCTAACATGCTAGATGATAGAGGGTACTGGCTACCCACCATTGTCTCCACGTTAGATGAGATAGTTATTACATTCACTGCTGGCCTATGTTGAACAGCATATATATATTATATATATATATATAATAATCGACAGGCACCACACAGCGGTAACAGCATGGCTGCCAACATCGATGCACTAGATGCTAGATGGCACCACTTGGTTACAGTAGTCGTGGCACAAAGGCGTGCACACCGACCAATGCCCTCACCTCTCTGTGACATTTCTGTATTGTCGTGTGCTTGGCGTTGCCCCACACCGTGATGTGCTCTCGCTGGAACTCACGCACCAGCTGCGAAACCTACAATATAAACCGAGCACTTCACTCACTCAGATACCCTGAACTCCCTCCGCACTGCATGACACTAAAGCACTGATTACCTCCGCCCACGGAGTGGAGGAGGTTATGTGATCGCTCTCGTGTAGTGTGTTCGTGTGTTAGTCCGTTCGTGTGTTAGTCTGTTCGCGCGATCGATATTAGCGCGTCGAGTTAGCAGCAGGCCAGTCAGTCAGCAGCAGCCAGCAGCGAGCCAGCTCGTAACACATACATGTTACATGGGGCGTATGGCTTATGTCGCTGGCGGAGGTATGAACTCCGTGAGTGCCCTCTGTCTAGTTTTTGTATGAGTTCTAGCTCTTCCCCACAGACTGCGACTCTAATAACATGCAGTCTAGCTGACACATCATTCCCTCCCCTTTCTTGCCATGCAGTCCATGATTAATATACACACACACGCACGCGCACACGCACACACTCACACACACGCACACACACACACACACACCACACGCACACGCACACACACATGCTGCCAGTCACCTTCCCCACCCCTACCTCCTCCCTGGCCCTGATCGATGCCCCCTCCCCTGCTACGTACGTCTCTGATGAGTCTCTCATCCTCCACCTTGATGTCTATGTTCATCGGTAGATTGCGGAATCTCTCAAACACCTCCCTCAGCAGAGGGATGCGGCAGTCGTCTCCTTCTGTGTGCTTAACTACAGACAACAAACATCGTGTTACCACGGTAACTCCAGATCACAGAATCTCTTAAACTCCTCCCTCAGCGGAGGAATGTGGCAGTCGTCTCCTTCTGTGTGCTTAACTACAGACGACAAACATCGTGTTACCATGGTAACTCCAGATCACAGAATCTCTCAAACTCCTCCCCCAGTGGAAGGATGCGGCAGTCGTCTCCTTCTGTGTGCTTAACTACAGACGACAAACATCGTGTTACCATGGTAACTCTAGATCACAGAATGTCTCAAACTCCTCCCGCAATAGTGAAATGCTTCAGTCCTCACTCTCCATGTTTCCATGTTTACTCAAACAGTATGAAAGCATCAAGTTGCTAAGCTATCACTGGTAGTCACATAGATTGAATTCGATTGGAAGCTGAAAGTTTCGCGTTACCATGGCTACTCATGTAGAATGAATTTCTCTGGGAGCTGAAAGTTGCTACACTACCATGGTTACTTGCATGGGGACAAGCAGCTGATAACTGCCACATTACCATGGTTACCCATACGAAGTCACGCAGCTGGGAGTTACCAGGTTACCATGGTTACTCACACGACATAAATTCGACAGGCAGCTGACGTCTGATTGGCGGCAGGTCGCTGAGACGTGTCTCCGATATGCGCGCGTCATGACCCGTGAGTCGTCGGAGGTCGTCGTCGTGGGCAACGACGACGTGTCCATCTGCCGTCCTCTGGCAGTCGATCTCTAACATGTCCGTGCCGACGCTGACAGCACTGCAATGAACAGATGGGGAAATTAACACCGGGGTGGGGTGGGGTGGGGTCAAATTAAGTGTTGCCTTTAATTTAATCAGGAATTTCTGGGCAGCATCATGACAAGCTGGAGAGGCACAATGGCAAACATTTCCTTCAAAGAATGATTATCGAGGTCACTCTGACAACAGCGCTTATGCGGGGGAAAAGGGCAGTACATAGATTACGTGCGATTTATTTTAAAGTCACAAAGGCACACCAACCACCTGAGAGCAACATGGCCACTTTCTTACCATGAACTCCTTCCAATTTTCTGCAGGCACCACAGCAATTAATGAGGGCGACTATATATAGCACCTGCCATCAGTGCAACTGCACAACGGAGAAGAAATTTTATTTTGATTCTGCCCACTAATTGAAAGTCTATAACAAAATGGGCTAGTCTGCAGCGAAATGAGGAAGTGTGCAGAAATATAACAGGAGAGCATATTATGCAATGGTGGGTGTTTTACTAGATAAAAATTGCATTTAATGCTATAGAGATATCTTCTCTCCTTTGAAAAATCTCTTTTTGTATGCTTTTAGCTACGCGGACATACGACATACAGTACCATCATAAAAGTGGCACTACACTACAGTAAAACCTGTCAATCCTGCATAGATTGAACAGCAGATCATTGCAGCCCCATAAAGAAATGGATCGCTGCAATCTCGAGAACTTGTGAAAATCTCTTTCTAGATTTTCACTCTGTCACTTGGATCATATTTACACTGGGTTCCCACAATTTGAAAGATACCACACTGCATTTCTAAAGACTCATCCATCCTCATCGTTTTCTTGTATCAAAATATAAAAAACCTTTGTGTAACTATTAGGTGTCACCTGGCACATCATACAACATTGTAAATACTGGAGGATTAGAAGAGAATGGGTCCAGGAGATTCGAGAAATTGCACAACCAACTCCTACATCCACTGTCTATATATCAATGCTAGCCACAAGTTCCCTTCTCGCTTAACACTACGTTAGCGAGGGCTACGTTGGCTACGTTGGCGTTCCTACGACGTGTAACAGTCGGAGAGCCTGGTCGGTTTATATCAATGCTACATGGCCACTACTCACTGTTCAAATGCTGTCATGGTATTCTCCAAATTCTCGCCAGCACCTTCAAATAGAATTAAAACGAAATTAAAACTAATTGATCAGCTTTGTCTCTTGTTGTCTTCGATATAGTCTCTTGGACTTTGAAGACTAATCATTGAATCTACGAGATCCAGCCACTTATTGAAGTATGAATGACGAGTCCATGATGGTACGTAATCTTGTAACCTCGTAATGACTGGCGTTTAAAATCCAAGGGACTATATTTCGAAGGCATGCACACAGTGACACTGACAAAGTTAATCAAATCGATAAATCAACACTGCAGATAACAGCAATAGATAATGTTGGCATTGTTGCGTCTCAATAAGGCCATTTTAGTTCAAGGATAGAGAACATGGGTCCCAATAAAACCAATGTCATTTACATCTATATAAATATAATATTATATCAATATAATAGGTTAGGGTTATGGTTAGGGTTAGGGTTAGGGTTACTGATTAGCGTAGGGTAGGGTTAGAATGTAGGGTTACGGGTTAGGGCTAGCACATGGTTATATTGGACGCCATGTTCCTATCCTGTGGGCCAATATTTACTGTCTATAGCTACGGGCATTCACTGCCGCATCAGTTCAGCTTATCTCGCACTAGGGAGGTCATGCGCGCTGATGGTCTGTAAAGACCTGTTACACACAACCAGTGGTCACTAATGGATAGGAGGCAGACACATCAAGTGAAGATATAAATGTCATTTCCGAATGCATCATTAAATACTCACCCTAATACTAGAGGCACGCTGCCCACTAATATAGGTGTGAGGAGTGGCGCTAATTTTAAGTGATTATTAATGGAGCTAATTGGAGTAGGGAAGAACTAGAGCTCTCTTCAATCACATGAGAGAGATGACTAGTACTAATCGTCAGCTGCTTGGCGGAGGTGCTGTGCTCTCGCCGAGTGGCTCTAAGTTTATGACGTATCTAGTTATTGGCCAGCTGGGGCACAGCAGCCACGTAGACACACTTAACTCTTGTAGCGCGGTGCTATTTGACGTCACCTAAGGGAGTAGCAAGGGTAAGAGGGTTTTAGTTGTACATGCAAATATTCACAGCATGTGGTTTTAGAGCCCTCTACTCGTCCTCAACCTAATGGGCTAACTTTTATGGCTGTCATACTTTCGAAATAGTGTGCTATATGTGTAATCATAAGTACAGGAGGTTATAGTCATATATAGACTTTGGGGTCCACATATAATGGACGTATAATTTATAGCACTGACTAATAGTCATCTAAGAATATAATGGAGTGCAGCTTATCGAGCATGCCAATTTCGGGCCGCGTAATTTTCGTTCAGCGCTAAAGTTGACCGGAGGGATGTACTGAGGTTGGTTTTGCAGCTGACGAAATTTGTATTTACTTATGTTTAGTTTTTGTTGTATATGTAAATTAGGTGGATACCATTATACAACTGACAGTGGATGAGAATTCGATGATACGCTATGCAGAAAAATATAACATTTAATCCTTGTTTATTGACATCAATTTAATGAGCAATCCGGCCTAACATGTTACTCCTATATGCACAATGATCAGTTTTTCGCATAAAAGCCTGTATATAATCTTATCGCGAAGTGTTAGCCGCGCGGCGAGAATAGCAATCACTTCCTGAACATTTTATTCCACCCTGAGTAAGTAACGAAGACTATTTAATAAGTATTAACATTATAATCGATATATATATCGGTCCTTTCGACATTATAGTATATATATTATAGATATATATATATATGTGTGTGATGTGTGGTGTGTGTGTGTGTGTGTGTGTGTGTGTGTGTTGTGTGTGTGTGTGTGTGTGGTGTGAAGAGAGAGTGGTTAGGGCCGACTAGACATCAGCGTAAGCGTGACAAGCGGTGACATCTGGTGGCAAACAACACACTCTATGTTTTTTCCGATACTTAATTATTACTAGTCCATGCCACTGATCTCTAGAATATAATCATATTATTATAGATTATATTATATAGATTATATTATAGAGATCAGTGGTCCATGCCCGTTAGGTGGTCAGAACTTCTGTGTAGAGTAGACCACATGCATTGTTCATGATGGAACGTTTATAGTTGTGTACGTCATTGCATGGCGCATACAGCTAAAATATTTAGCTGCAGGGCACTTCCCACGCAGCTAGCAGCCTAGCAGTGACGAGTAACTGGCCGTGACTGAAGAAGTGTTATAACCGCGTGACACACACACACACACACAGCACACACACACACAATCACACACACACACACCACAACACACACGCACCGCACCACGCACGCAACGCACGCCACGCACGCACACACACAGTCACACACACAGCACACATACACATAACACATACACCACGCACACACAGCACACAAACGCTTCGCACACACACAAGCACACGCACAGGCACACACAGCACAGCACACACATGCACACAGCACACATCGCGGCGCGCGCGCATAAACACACACACACACACACAGACACGCACACACACGCATACACACACCGCGCACACATAGACACAACACATAACACTACACGCCACGCACGCACACCACGGCACACGCACATCGCACACGCACACGACACAGCACCACACACACACAACACACATCACACACACACACAAAGACACACACAACACAACACACACACCACACCAGAAAACCTTAACTGTGACATGAGGAGTTTCTGACAAAGCGGGCGACTTTTCTTGCGAGCGGTATCTTGTCTGATCTTATATGCATAAATTATATTTCAGGCAGTGTATACAATATGATATTGATTATCAATCAGATATGATACACTCCTGATATTATCATATAATATATGATATATACTAATATTAATATTATAGTATATCATATATAAGTAATATAATATATTATATATATATATATAATTATATAATATATATATATATATAATATAAATATGCTTTGTGGCATTAGCTGTGTGCACTTGTTTATAACACATTTTTTAACTCAAGAGCAAGAAACAATGTAAAACAATGTATAACATTTAGTCTGCGTTTAGATTGCGAGGGCAGCGCCTTTGGTTATACATTGTTTTTTTACATTGCCATTGTCTTATCGTGTTGTGACGTTGCACCGCACTTGGTGCAAAAATTTCGCACTATTGTATTGATAATACACAGACACACATGCCGTGTCTCCATTTTGTACCTACTCTCCACTTTATATATATTCTCTAGGTTAAGATTAATGCAGTTCTAAATCGATTTTGATTCTAAGAGAACCCTGCATATGAAGTACTTAGTACGCAAAGTGTTTTTAATCATTGTAATCGTAAACCAAATATAAGATTGTTTACTGCAAACATTTTTTTCAACAGGTATGACTTGAGAAAGACATGCACGCATAAGCACTCGCATGCGAACGTACGTCGCCACCCTCATTCGCACGCGCGCATGCATGCACGCACGCACGTACTGACACATAAGCACTCATATGCTCGCATACACACACGTACACACTCGATCCCTCACGCAGGGACTTGGGAGAGGAGGAATGCGAGAGCAAGAGCGAGAGTGTGTGAGAGAGTGAGAGAGAGAAGAGAAAGAGAGAGAGAGAGGAGAAGAGAGAGAGAGAGAGAGAAAGAAGAGAGAGAGAGAGAAGAGAGAGAGAGAGAGAGAAGGGAGAGAGAGAGAGAAGCGAGCGAGAGAGAGAGAGAGAGAGAGAGAGAGAGAGAGAGAGAGAGAGAGAGAGAGAGAGTAGTTCCTAAGTGCACCGTGTATATAAAGAAGTACGCGCAGTAATTAAAGATTGTAATCGTAAACCAAATATAAGATTGTTTATCGTACATATTATTTTCAAACAATCTATTAGTCAACATGAAGAAACACCCGGTCACTGGTTGTTGCAGAATATGTAGACTAGAGGAAGATATATTTAGGATGATCCATTACGTATATATTTTCTGGATAAGATTAATGCAGTTCTAAATAGATGTTGATCGTAAGTGCATCCTGTTACATGAAGTAGTTCGCACACTAATTACAGATTGTAATCGTAAACCAAATATGCGATTGTTTACTGCAGGCGGATTTTTGACAGGTCTGATCTCTCAGTCAACATAAAGAAACATCCGAGCACTGGTGCTTGCAGAATGTATAGACTGGAGGAAGATACGCGCATACCATCACTCACACGTACGTACGTCCCCACCCTTATTGACATGCACGCACGCACGCACGCACGCACGTGCCTATGAATGAGCACATGCTCACATACGCACACACGCACACGCGCACGCACGCACGTACGCACAGGTAGATTGATAGACGAAAAGGAGAGTAAATGATAGACAGCAGACTGACAGAGCCAGAGAAAGAGAGAGAGAGAGCAGTAAGAGGGAGAAAGAGAGAGAGAGAGTAGCGATAGGGAAAGAGAGAGGGGGAAATTGGGAGGGGAGAGAGGAAGAGAGAGAAAGACAGAGAAAGCGCATGCAGCGAGAGGAAGAGAGTGACAGGGAGAGAAACGGGGAAAGGAGGGACAGCCAGACAGGCAAGCAGGCAGGTAGGCAGGCAGACAGACGTACAGGCGGACACGCAGACAGATAGATACAGCCACAGCTATATCAGACACGTGACCACTATTAAATCACTACCGGTTCATTACCGGTTTGCTACCGGTTAGGTTAGAGGATGTGACGCGTCGTCGGCCGACCAATCGGAAGGCCCGCAGCTCGGGCAGTAAAGTTGACGCGATGTGTTGTGGTTGCATTATTTAGGCTGGCTATCGAAATCGAAATCGATAGAAATCGCAGCCCAATAACCTAGAAGGGCAATCACGTGACTTTCGCTCGAACTTTTGGCAGCCATATTGGCTGGGTGCCGTCTGCCTAGTCACAGCATAAGATATACACAACACAGTGCATTTGTGTTGAAATTGGTTCCGATATTTTAATATCATGCCAGTGTATTGTAGTGCATACAACTGTAACGTTAGTAGATCTAAGGAGTCAAAGGCAGCAAAGATCACTTTTCATGGGTGCGAAAACATTAAAATATATGACCGTAATTGGGCGATTTGCATTAAGAAACTTTGTTCCTATTTACTTCTCTCACAATATAATCTGATGTACTCACAATGCATCCATAATTATAAACGTAAACACGTTGTTGTGTAGTCGTGTACACAGTGTGACAGGACAGGTCACGTGGGATAGGTCACCCAGGCAATATGGCGGTCTGAAATTTTATTGGTTGCAAGCCAAAAGTCACGTGATTGTCCTTCTAGGTTATTGGGCTGCGATTTCTATGATCGTATGTGGCAATGACATGTACATGGAGATGGGTGGATGGTTACTGGTAATTTAAAACAAATTCTTTCAATGTATGGCCCCTATTCGACTGCGCGACTGTTTTTCAGGCACAAATGTGGTGTCGGTTAGTAAATTCACGATAATTTTTTAAAACGCTGGACAACATATGATCATAACTCTCACGGTGCACAGCTGATCGAAGTACATGGCTACCTAGCTTTAATATTGCCACTCGGCCGAAAACGGTCGAAATACTATTTTTCAGCTCCTGAAATTCAATTCTTAATTATAGGATCCTACGGAGGATTTAATAGTGGTCTGTTCTCTGACACGCTTCTTTTTTTTCTTCAATTTTGTTCTCTTTTTTTGGTGCGGGCCTGTTACTGTTCATTTGTCTCTTCATGCCTACTGCTATTCAAGGAGCTAAATATAACAGAGTTATATGTAGCTCCTTGCTGCTATTTAGACGACACAGATAGCGATTTTCAATCGAAATTTATCATGACATGGGAAGAAAATGCCTTTGGACAACTAATGAATAAGTCGGCGATTTCTGTTGAAAATAACGAGTGCATTTTATTTACAGGAACACGCACACAAACCGGCTATGGGGTGTTATGTGTAAAAAATCAAGAACAGCAATGGCTAACAGTTAAAGTACACAGACTGGCGTACAGGCTCCATTTTGGTGTATGGCCTGCCAAAGGAAAACAGTGCTCACATTTATGCCACAACAAAAATTGCATTAGGCATCGGCATATAATTTTAGAAACTGCGCAGCAGAATTTTGAACGGTGGGAATGCAAGAGACTCATGAGCTGCATCGGGCATGCCGACAGACCGATGTGTTTACTTTCGTTAACGATTCGTCAATCGAAGCATGCATTATACTTGCAGTAGGCTACTAGCATATGATGCGTCGCACTCAGGTGGGGAAACCCTAGGCTGGACCGACCGACTGACCCGGGATGACCCCACCTCTCCACAGCACAGGCTAGTTACCCCATGAAATTTATTAACACCCTACTAAACTTTTTCCTTCTAATAATTACGTTGTGTAGCTGTGGTCAGCATAGGCAGTGTCGAGTTGATCCTTAATGTATTCGGAGGAATTTTGAGATCGCTTATACTTGATGTGGTCACGCACGTCGGCGAGCATGCGTTTGCGCCTGGCGGCTTCTCTCTGCTTTCTTCGGCGCCGCATTGATTACGTTGCGGCGATCGACATCTGTCGCAGCGCCAACAATGGCCTCTTCCCGAGTGGGACTTTAACGATGTTATCATTTTTCAGGTGGGCGGACATCTCTAAGCCGTTGTTCAGCCGGTGGACCGCCGAATGCATGCGGCCGATCGTGTTGGTGTTGAGTTTCATTTTTTCTATGCCAGCAACGCTTAGTTTCATTTGCAGGATGTTTTGCAGCAGAATCTTGTCCTCGTGGGTCATGGTAAATTCCTTGATCTTGAGGCTACTCAGGTAGTAGGAGCGTGTAGACAGCCAGTTCCTGTACCTACCACCTGAGCAGACCAGGGAGTGGCGCCGACACTTTCGATGATCGCCGGAATAGCAGTCGACTGTGCATTGCACGAGGTGAGGCAGCTTCTTCACTATTAAGTCCGTATTGCCACAGCTGATCTTGAACAGTTCGTTTACTATAAGGTGACATCTGGCCTTGATATCTGAGCTAATTAGTCGTTGTACTATCTGTCGTTCGTCTGCCGATCTGTCCCACCCGAGCATCGCCCTGCTGAATTTCGCTTTCATGCCAGCTTTGAATTGGGACTGGCCGAGATGAATGGTGTCGGCCATTGGCGGGTGACGTTCTACAATGGATCCATGGTCTTCATACCTTCGTCGATGCCTGCGCTTCCTCTTCCGTCGCCGTCGGTTGTCGCATGTTTGATGAGGAGTCTCTCCGTTGCAAATTGGCATCCCATCTCCAGCCCGAGTTCTTTCCGAGAGTGGCGCATGCTTAGGGACGTTCGCGGTGCAGGCGACGTGCCCGGGACACGTTACCGAATATCCTCGCTTTCTGAGCCATGCTCCTAGGGCGCAGAGCTTATTTTGCATATATACATTCCGATGATCTTATGGTCGTCTGTGTGATCCTCGATTGCCAAGCCGATTGCCTGCAATGCCGACTGCCCCATCTTGTGCCGGCTTGCAATCGAGATGGCGTTGTATCGAACGTCCATCTGAATGTTTATTGGCGATTCTTTGTCGAGGCCTCTCAGGTCGTTGATGGTCTTTAGCGCCTTCCTCAAATCTGACATGTCGGTTTCGGTTAGCTGCACGGTCTCGGCGCTGACCGTGGCTGCGTTTTTTTGCAGGCCGCTCCGTGACGGCGGTGGCATGTTTGTCGATGCCACCAGGAGCCTCAGCTTGGTCGGTCCAATGGTCGTGTCCTGCAAGCCCAGGTGAACTCCTCGATTGGGGGCTGCTGCCTTCGCCCCTCGTCCCGAACTTGGGATGTCGTCGTAGAGCTTGCATTTCGTGGAGGCGTAGTCACAGTTTCGGCATCTTAGTCTCATCTTCCAGCAGAGGCCTCTCTGCTCTTCGTCGCACATCTTCAGGTCTGGCTCCGGGCAATGGGATGCGTACTCTTCCGTCTGGCATGTTATAAACAATGACAGTGGATAAGTTTTTGATTGCAAGTAGTGCAAACGCATGCCTTTACAGAATATACAGTTCATTTGAAAATTATGTCGTCAACAACAAAATGAAATTCACGAATTTCACTTACCCGATGTTCGCGGATTGCTGAATTCCACAGGTTCTCGACTTTCGTGAGATGCACCAGTCGCATCTCATCTCGGTCGGACCGCTGCTGCATGGCGAAAGGATCTGCGGAGGCAGCGGCTAGCTGGCTTCGGGCGCAGGATCTCGGCGCCTCCATCTCTACCATCAGCATCTGAAACAGAAAGAGTGCCATCGGTAGTACGCGTTCTCACAACCTTCCGGTAAAGATCTCGATTCAGCCGTTGGGTCCACGGCTGAATCGGGATATTCGCCGGAAGAAGACGAGCCAGCATGAGCTGCTTCGCTGGCTGCTGGCTGCTTCTTGGTGCCCTTGTTGTGTGGGATGCGTCCTGGCTTGAATTGCGTTTGCTTTGATTTGTCTGATCGGCCTATCATGCGTAACAGCCTGTCTCGAGCTATGACTAGTTTGAGACTGACAGATTTATTCCATATGCCAATATTGCTCCTATTGTTTCCCACACAATAATGCGCAGCTAGGATACAATAGAATGTTTAGTTTATTTCTTAGAAACGGCAGTAACAAACTAACAAACAACATACAAGCACATGGAGACAAGAGGTCTCAATAATTAGGAATGTCGTGAGATCATGCCTTAAGAAACGGAACGCGCCAGCATGATGACAGCAGCTGGAAACGGCAGATTCTTTCAAATTAATGGAGCTTTTTGCACTGATTCCTGTGCACATCTAGCATAAATACCTATTCTCGTGTTATGTGAAAAATCAACAACTAGCCCCGTTGCAAATGTCAGCAAATCACAACATAGCAAAGGCACTACTGTGGAACTGCTGTCTGATAACGCCACCTGGTGGCCGTTTCCAAGCTGGCATCAGCCGCCACCTTTATGGCTATAAAACAGTAACCAAACGCCTCCAGGTGTCAAACTTTGACATATAGCACAATGAGACATGCAGTTCGTTTGGGAAAAAATTTGACAAAAAAGCTCTTTTAGTCTTAGAGAAATTGACATTTTAGTGCAAAATTTAGACCGTTTTTCAGGCATAATCACGTGACGTTCTAAATTGATAAGATCTATTGTCTAACATGTAAATATATGCAAA
Organism: Priapulus caudatus; assembly: GCF_000485595.1. NCBI lineage: Eukaryota > Metazoa > Priapulida > Priapulimorpha > Priapulimorphida > Priapulidae > Priapulus > Priapulus caudatus. The sequence goes on from NW_014577160.1 coordinate 457,715, forward strand.
TTTCTTTCCTTATCCTGTAGAATATTAAATTTCGGAAAGGTCCGTGCAATATCATTTAATGTAAAATATTCTATTTCGCTCCAGCGACTGTTCGAACTATGCACCGACTTGGCGTTCCGCAGAGAAGACGGGCACTGGATTCGCCTCATAGCCGGGTGGGTGGGGTCGGAGAAATTGCCGTAACTCAAAAACCGAGCAGCCAATTAACCCAAAATTTCACGCCCGTGTGCAGCTGTTTGTCGGAACGTATATGTTATTGAATTTGACAGATTCCCAGAAAAATGTTTCTATACAGACACGTGACCACTATTAAATCACTACCGGTTCATTATCCTGTTAGGTTAGAGGATGTGACGCGTCGACGACCGACCAATCGGAGGGCCCGCAGCTCGGGCACTAAAGCTGACGCGATGTTTTGTGGTTGCATTATTTAGGTTGGCTATCGTGTGTGGAAATGACATGTACATAGAGATGGGTGGATGGTTACTGGTAATTTAAAACGAATTCTTTCAATGTATGACCCCTATTCGACTGCGCGACTGTTTTTCAGGCACAAATGTGGCGTCGGTTAGTAAATTCGCGATAATTTTTAAAACGCTGGACAACATATGTCATAACTCTCATGGTGCACAGCTGAAGTACATGGCTACCTAGCTTTGATATTGCCACTTGGCCGAAAACGGTCGAAATACTATTTTTCAGCTCCTGAAATTCAATTCTCAAGTATAGGATCCTATGGAGGATTTAATAGTGGTCAGTTCTCATCAGATGCATTGATTCACACGTACAATACACAAACATAAACATGGATACACATACACAGATACACAGCTACCGTGTCTCCATTTCATTTTTCCCCCCAGATTCAGATTAATGCAGCTCTAAATGGATATAGATCCTAAGTGAACCGTGTATATAAACAAGTACGTGCAGTAATTAAAGATTGTTATCATAAACCAAATATAAGATTGTTTATCGTACATATTATTCTCAAACAAGTATGATCTAGTATTAGTCAACATGAAGAAACACCCGGTCACTGGTTGTTGCAGAATATGTAGACTAGAGGAAATTATATTTAGGATGCTCCATTTCGTATATATTTTCCAGATAAGATTAATGCAGTTCTAAACAGATGTTGTATCCTGTATAATATGAAGTAGTACGCACACTAATTAAAGATTGTAATCGTAAACCAAATGTGCGATTGTTTACTGCAGGCTGATTTTTGACAGGTATGATCTCTCAGTCAACATAAAGAAACATCCGAGCGCTGGTGCTTGCAGAAAGTATAGACTGGAGGAAGACACGCGCATACCATCACTCACACGTACGTACGTCCCCACCCTTATTGACATGCACGCACGCACGCACGCACGTGCCTATGAATGAGCACACGCTCACATACGCACACACGCACGTACGCACGCACGTACGCACAGGTAGATTGATAGAAGAGAAATGTGGAGTATATAAGAAATATAGAGAGTAATAGAGAGAAATAGAGTAAATAGAGTAATAGAGAGAAATGAGAGTAAATGATAGACAGGCAGACAGACAGAGCCAGAGATAGAGAGAGCAGTGAGAGGGAGATAGAGAGAGCAGTGAGAGGGAGATAGAGAGAGCAGTGAGAGGGAGAGACAGAGAGAGAGTAGCGAGAGGGAAAGAGAGAGAGAGAGTAGCGAGACGGAAAGAAAGAGAGGGAGATTGGGAGGGGAGATAGATAGCAGTGGGAAGACACACAGATATCTCTTACATAAAGGGCGAGCCTGTTTTTGTGTCTGTCCTTCTGTCTATCTTCTCCCCCCCCCGTAAGAGCTACACCTCCCTACACCTCAAAATCTCTTAATCAGCCATCGCCGACGCACCAAAGACAAGGTCAAAAAAAAAAAATACACAAAATAAAAAATAAAACAAAACGAAAAACTCGAAAATACGAAGTACCTGAGTGCCTGCGAAAAAAATAAGCAGCAAGTTGAGACATTTATTTTCTTTTCGCAGGCACTCAGTACTTCGTATTTCGAGTTTTTCGTATTTAATGCTCCTAACAATAAATCGCCCGGATCTATCCGCTTCTTCTTCTGAACCAGAAGAGCCCCGTGAGGAATACTTTCCTCAATCAGGCAATGATTGGAGGGCGACCGACCATATTTAAGCCAAAAACAATTGCACAGAAAAAACGCGACAAATACGTGCAAAAAAAAACAAACGAACAGATTTCGGTCAAAGTCAGCGTTTACAACCCCATAGTCCGTGAAGTTGGTAGGGTTAGGGTAGGGTTTTTAAACCTGGGTTGTCAATAGATTTGGCGCCATATTTTGCGCTCCGCAAAAAAATACTAGCGCTCAGCCAGAAAAGTTAACAATAAACGAGCAATCCTAGCGCACTCGCCTATACACTGCACGGCAGAAAAGTCACGACACGAATCCTAGAACAGCAACGAGTCGTCTCACTAATCGCTCAAAATCAGCCGCATCGCATGAATGCCGAAACGCAAGCCAAAATTAGCAGCCATAACAAGCAGAAAGTAGCAGAAAAGCAGTAACCCCCAAAAACTCCCGGGCGCATCCGCGTAGCCCAGCTAGTATATATAACTTTATTCTATTTATAAATATGAAAGAGATAAGAACAGATAGAAGAGAGGGCAGTGAGAGAGGGAGAGAAAGTGGGGAGCTCTCCTCCTTGAAAGGAAGCCGGAGCGACACGATAAGCTACTGGACAAGTTTAGCAAGACAGACAGACAGGCAGGCAGTCAGTCACGGCAGAACCTTGATCCTAATGCGTACTGTATATAACGTAGAATAAACACAGTATTAAACATTGGCGATGGTGCATCCCATAAAATCAATTATTTTACCCTACGGATATTTTTTCGGCAGGTATGACTCGCCAGTCGCAATAAAGCGGCAATCCCAAACGACGGCCTAAGCGTGTGCGTAAGTGCGTGTGTGCGCCCGCACGTTGGTAACAAATTAGGCCAAAGTGTCATGCCATTTTTAAGCCAGCAGTCTATCCTCATTATTGTAGGTGCAGTAACCTCAGACTGAGCCTAACCGACCACTGTTGGATTTAGAGACGCTGTTTTATTGGGAAGAACGTACAAAGATTGTAAAATGGCGAAATAAACAACTTTGCGGCGATGTTTTCGGCCTCTGGTCATTTCCCAATTAACTAAGCACTCACCTGTGGACTCTAGATACGCCGTGTATATATCTGGCAAGACACGACGATGAACCAGATTGAAAACGTAAATAAAGGATTTGCTATGTTTCAGCTATCATGGTCATTTCTAAGGAAAACATCCACACACAGAACAAATACCACCACACTCAATAACGCAAGAGTCGTACCGACGCATTAATATACTGTTATATTATAAAACATAATATACATTACCGCATAGTCATGGCTGTAGGGCTATACTAAGGGTTGTTTGGTGCAGCATTCTTCTACAAGTACCAATATATGGTCCCAGAGGTAGCTTATACCGCATAGCTAATTCACGATCTGCTGCTGGCGGGCTCAAGAAGGGCGCCCCTGGGCCGCGCAACTTGGGCCAAATCCAAACATTGCCACGTCATCAGATCTAAAGATCAAAGGTAGTTCGTCGCAAAAGGGAAAGGCATATATGCATAAAATGTTTATATATTAGGTTTCTTGGGTCCACGAGAAAAATCATGATTATGATGTTCTTACATCCGATGATTGAGGTTTCTTTGGGCTGTTAAGCAATGTTCAATCCAATACTGGCTGCCATACGGGCAAAATGCCGTGATGTGTATATCTTAGATTTTCTAATCTCATTTCTGATCTTTGGTGGGAATGTAATGTTGGGATGGAAACATAATTTGAGCTTATCAAATTATAAGCATGCCCACATGAAACTACTGACATACCATTATTTGTAAGAAATACTAAAAGACAATATGATTTAAGTACCTAAACTTATGTCTTAGTACAATTTTTATTCTACGACAAGCTCAACATGGTAGACAATGTGGAATCATCGGCTCACACAAGAATTATAATTGACTTGATTTGTCTATTCCATATTAGTCCATTTATTCACTAACATGTATGTTTAGGTTATACAAGTTACACGTTACACAGTTGTGTATAAAGAAACAAATACAACAGCAATGTAGGCTTTCCGATTGCGAATCATTGGCTTTAGAATGAATTACTCGCATGGTTTGTGTCGCAGTTATATAATCAGTAAGTTGACTGGGCACAACATGCAGTGACTCTCGATATAGTATGGCCGTGCCAAGGGCTCGAATCTATACCAGAACGGCAACCGACCGGCAATTGCAGTCGTGCCCGCTAATCAATCGCGCGTACTGCCCCTGAAACATCAACCCGACCGCGATCGCATTCCAGCCTGCCTGCCTCTTTTGTGTAATTGCCGTCGGTGTCTTAATCTACTGCCGCTAGTTTTGTTTTTTAGTCGAATCAACATGAACATCTGCTGCGCGTCGCGGCATGTTAAGTTGCAATATTGATGAGGCTACAACCCGCTAGTGCGAGGAGGGACCTAAAACACATGCGGATAATTATTTGCTCCTGATAGCGGTCATAGTAAAATTCTTGTTAGCTGTACTTACATCTAGCAGAGGTGGTACAGGGGTCAAATGTACGCGTGTACAGCTGTACATGGGGCATATTGTTCTTGCTACCATTAAACGCAAGAACGATGTTGATGTACTAACTTTGATTATAAGTTTCCCTTTATTTACAAAAAGTGCCTTGGTGGCCCTTCTCAAACTTGAGAGCTTGCCTTCTGGTGCCTTTCATATTTTAGAGAAATAATTCACAAGGCGATATTCTCCACATGCCGCCTAAAAAACAATGTGTGGCCTTGCCCTTCTCGTCGCTTAATTCGAGCCCTGGCCTGTGCCCATACATTTTAGCATTAAGTTACACTAGTCTTTGCTGTCAACGTTGTTGCTACATCCGCTCTCGCATTTGCAGAGCATCGTGCACCTGACACCGGCGCGATTGCACTTGCTCCTTCCTGTGCATGACTTGAGGCAGCTGCAGTGCAGCAGAAGGGTGCATGCTTCTGAAGCGTCACGAAGTGTAGTCCATAGCGGCTGCCAGGCACCCGTACCATCTTTTTGCCAGCCCCACTCACTGAAGTCGGGAATTCGTTGCTGCACTGTGGTAGACTGATTCCAGTAGAAGCTGGCCTGAAGTAGCGCTCGTTTGACATGCTGGAACAGTGCTGCTTGTGTAGGTGGGAGGTTCTCCAACATTCTGCTTCCAGTGGTGAATAGGCGATGCCGGGCCTCGTTGACACCATCTGCACCACATCCCTTGCTGCACATGAGAACAACTAGGCATTCGATCCGCTGCATATGTATCGACTTGAGAGTGAAGACATCAGGGTTTCGCGTGAGGGTCACCAATGTGTCGGTTAACTCTGGTAAGCTGGCCCATGCTGCCCAGGCAGTCTTCTTTCCACAACCAAAAAACTGTGATGTTGTATCGCACCCGGTTAGGCTGTGGAAGAGGGGTAGTGCGAAGGATTTTGAAGGACCAAGCTTGGTGAAGGGCTTGTCACGGAATGGACTTGGACGGGAATGTCACGGTAATGTTTGCCGCTACCGAGGCCTACCCAGAGCTCTGATAGGCCGAGATTCTCAAAAAATCGGACTGCCAAAACAACAACATCGCTATCCACGGTTCGGATATCCAATATAACCCTCACCAAAATATAAAAAAGGTTATATGGGACAGAATTATTCGGTCTAGGCCTACCACTACCAGTACCACTACCAGGCATTGATCATCACACAGGCACTTAGACCGTTTCAATAATAAAATGATGGTTAATAAATACAACTTGTCAGTACTACTACTAGCCCTACCAGTACCAGTACCACTACCAGTAATAGTCTTAATGTTTGATTTGACCTAATAACTTCACTTCAACACCGTCCAATACACCGCTGCAACACAGCGCGCACGCCCTTGTGCATGCACTAATAGTAATACACAGTGATAGAGAGTGTATTACTCTCTATCACTTATCTTATATCTTATCTTATTATTATCTTATAGTTATATCTTATATCTTAGAGAGTGTATTACACTCTCTATCACTGTGTATTTGTGCATGCACAAGGGCGTGCGCCCTAGCTATGTGTTGCAGCGGTGTATTGGACGATGTTGAAGTGAAGTTATTAGGTCAAATCAAACATTAAGACTATTACTGGTACTGGTACTGGTAGGGCTAGTAGTAGTACTGACAAGTTGTATTTATTAACCATCATTTTATTATTGAAACGGTCCAATTAATTAAGTGCCGTGGATCATCATGTCGTACAATTGTAACATTGTTCAAGTGGACTTGCATCATTAGTTAGACTTACGGTGTTAGGGAGAGGAAGTGTTAGAAGACGGGTTCAAACCTCTCAGGCACTTTGTACATAACGCTGATACATATACTTTAGCATAATTAGCATTATTGATACACTCAGGACTGATAACATGCCAAAGTAATTTGACCGATTTTTTGTTTACATGTCTGTTACTAAGCAATTTATGGATGCTCACTTTATACTCCGTATATGAGCACTCCAAACTCGTTCCAAAATGTACCGCTCATTTGCGGGGCGCCACCGTCCAATGAAATTTTAGCAGAAGGCAGAAAGGTGCGATATGATATGACTACTAGGCACTTTAATTTAATGAAATTTTTTTTTTGGGGGTTAGGGTTAGGTTTTTTTTAAGTGCCTAGTAGTCATATCATATCGCACCTATCTGCTGGGTGCGACATTTTATGCCATTGGATTGAATTAATTTTATTTCTTGAACGGACACTCGAGGCATGGAAGAAATACATAGTTACATAATAAACATTGGAATCATGTATGGCAACATTTGACAAACAATTAAATAAACGGCAAAATGAACAAATAACTATAGCACCCGGTGTCACCTGACACCATAGATACTTTACGTACATACTAAGGGGGTGTTGCTATCCCCCGGGCGTGGAGGGAGGGTCACGTTATACAGTTGACGTATACTTCAAAATAATTAATCATCCGGTAACGCTAACTGCAACACCTCCAACGCTACCCATAACACTAAACATATATATCTCGGAGCGCTATATATAGGTATTGTGATCCACAAAAATTAATCTAGCTATGGTGTGGGGACAGATATCATGATGCAAAAAACCCTAACCCTATCCCTAACCCTAACCCTAATCCTAACCCTGACCCTAACCCTAATCCTTACACTAGTGCTGCCACGTTGCGGTTACCTCCCTCCACGCCCGGGGGATAGCATTACCCCATACTAAGGTACTAGCACTGATCTCTATAATTATATGATTATATTATAGAGATCAGTGGTGTGTTGTCGTTGAAAATGTATTACGTCATTACACTTTGCAGCATATTAGAATATCTGCAAAATTAGGGCGGTTTTGCCCCATCGTCTGTCTTCTCACAGTAATTTGGAGAATAACTCAGATATTTTTTAGCCGAATAAAATACAAACCTAATAACTGTCAGTAGACCCTAAAATAAATAATCATAACGTAAAACATCATATGTAACTATCCTTGCAGCACTCTCTTCCGCGCGCACCCCGCTCATGCAGGTTAACTGAGGCTGAGAGGGTCTATGTCCCCCAGGGTATTGCCGGAACGTACCCTGGGTACGGTCCGATATACCGGAACGTACCCTGGTACTATGTAATATGCCGGACCGTACCTCGCCTACTCCACTAACGAGTCTAGGGAGTCGCCTACGCCTACTCCCTATCCCTAACCCTATCAAATAGTTACCAGGGTACGTTCCGGCAGTACCCTGGGGGACATAGACCCTATTAGCTTAGCTGAGAGCTGCTCCCATCTCTCTCTCGTCATTACTCAGCTGAGATACGAGACACTACACACGCCGCCGTATCCTGGGTATTTGATCAGATGGTGCGAACACAGTCTTCTCTAATCACGCGCACTCAAATAAGCAAGTAAAGTGTTTGCGAAGTTGTTTTATCAGTCGACAGTCTTCATATCAGCCAGTACCCATAGATTGGCGCGTTGTGCATGTTTGGTGATCGTGTTATATCAGTTATACTTTACCGTACACAACACAACACAAGTTCAACGTGCAGATCTTCAAATGTGTACCTGCGTCATACAGACGTACATTCTAGTACGTGTACGCGGTGCTTGTTCCCAGACGCCTGTGGTTACGTACATGGGGGCTGTGGGTTTGTATATACCACTCAGTCGTGGTTGTATATCGCTCCGTCGTGGGTGCGTTTAACCGTTGATATGACGCTGTCAACGCGGCTACACAGGCGCCCGCTCCTGCTGCTCGCTTGTTTTGCGATCTTCGCCGTCGTTGTCGCCAGCATCGGCTTCGGCCACCAGACGGCGCGCATCTTTGGTCACAATTCGCTGCTGAGGTTAGGGCGAGCGGGGAGTTCCAGACTCGTCTTGCACAGCAGCGGTCAACGCGACGTGGTTTCCGCTATGACAGCGCCCTCTGTGGCTAGTAACCGAAAGCAGGAAGCCAGCACACGCAAGCAGGGGAAAACCGAGACAGGGGGAGCCACGGTGCGGGAACAGACGCCGTGCAGCGGATATCCGGTGAAGTTTTTCGTCAACGACGACGTGCACACGTACCGGCCGTGCGAGCTGAGCTGCAGTAACGCCACCTATCTTCTCCTGCTCGGCTTCTCCGCCGCCAACGACACGTCGGCTCGCGCCGTCGTCAGAGACACCTGGGGGTCGGCGGCGCGCACGCGCGACGACGTCGCCATGGCGTTCATTGTCGGCGACCCACAAGACGACAACGTCGCGTCGCTGCTGGACGACGAGGCGCGCGTTCACGGCGACGTCATACGCGCCGACTTCACCGACACCTACGGGAACTTGACGCGCAAGTCTCTCGCGGCGCTGCACGCCGCCAGCGCCCTCTGCCGGCCGGCGCGCTACGTCATGAAGGTCGACAGCGACGTGTTCGTCAACGTCCCCGGCCTGCTGCGCCACCTGGCGGCGAGCGACGGCGCGCGTCTGCTGCTCGGGTCCGTGCACGAGGGCGGGCGGCCCGTGCGCACGCGCGGCCACCGCTGGTACGTCGCGCGGGAGGCCTACGCGCCGCCGACGTACCCGCCGTACGTGCACGGACCCGGGTACGTGATGAGCGCTGACCTGCCGCCGCTGCTGTACGCTGCCTCGCGCTCGCTACCAATATTCAACATGGAGGACATCTACGTTACAGGCATGCTGGCAGCGCGTGTCGGCGTGCGGGTGACGCACACGCCGCGCTTCTACGAGCAGCGACGCTGGGCACTGCGCTACGTCGGCAACCCGGCGTCGGCGCTCTACCTGCACAGCCTGTCGGCGGACGAGATACGGCGCGCGTGGCGCAACCTGGTGTCGAGGACGTGAACGAGCAAATTGCTTCGTGAGGAGTGGAGAGGGTATAGGGTGGTATATCGATATATAGACGATTGTTCGATGTTTGAACCTCGCTGCAATCAAAGTTGTGCATGTGGACAGTTACAGCAGCAGTCAGCGTTGGTAACCGCTTACTCTAGTGTGCGCGCACGCGCGTGTACGCATGTGTGAGTTTTACAAAAGAATGTAGATGAATTGGAAATCAATGTTGTAGTAAAAAAAACTACAATTAATTAATCTAACAGAATTTATACTCGTGGCTTACATATTTTTAGTTGGTAAGGCAGTAACTGCAGCCAGCCCTGTGTGTACGCGCGCGCGTGCGTGCATGTGCACGTGTGCGTATGTACGGCCTGTAACCTTTGAATGATAATTTCTCGATATAGGTAATAAATAATACAACTGTTTACCGATGTATTAATCATATGCCATCTACCTCTATATGTTGTCTCAGATTGGGACTTTATACTCACATAATAGATGATGATAATGATAAGACACATAACAAGGCCAAGCTACTGCAGCAACGCCCACACACAGCGCGTGGTCTAGTGAAGAAGATCAACACAACGAAAGCAAGACGAACGTGTGGTTCGGATAAGTTTATTTAGTATGCAATAATATTAGTCATCCATCATTAGCACGACGTGCAATGAATTCGGCAGAAAAATCAATACACGGGTTCCAAGTACGGGGGCAGGAGTAACTCATACATTCTTTAAACATACTATTAACATCATTATTGCGTATTACATAGGTATATATGTGTATATAATACGAGCATATATACACATATATAATAATAATACACATGCATGTACGTATATTCTAGGCATAGTACGATTTCATAATTTTTTCATGCGATAGACTAACCCCTTAATAATGTAACGAGAGGAATAAAACTACTCTTATAATGAACACCATCATCATCATCATCAACAACATCAGCATCAACATCAGCATCACCAATATCATCATCATCATCATCATAAACATCGGCATCAGCGTTAACCACTCATAATTCATCGTTCTACCATAATTCATCTAAGATCCCTCATTCACGACTGCTTACCCAGGAGGCGCTGACGATGCAACTCAACCTGCGGTAGCGTCGACCATATTGCCAACTCAGTGGACGTTTGACCACAAAAGTAGCCATCCCACCCCTCACCCCTCTCACTAGGAGACGTTTCCCTGCATAACGATCACACACCGACACAGAGATCAGTATCATAACGCAGACGAATTCCTTTCTCTCCTCCATGTTCTCGCAGGAATGATCTCGGCGACGGACTGCCACTGGATGGCGCCACAACATCGACGTGCCACCAGGTGGCGCCACAATTCCGACGCACCTCTGGAATGTAGTGCCCTCTTGCGGCTGTCACTTCAAACACTTGTCTATAAGATCATTCTCTTCATGCCGCCGCTTCTTCCCCTCCCAGTAATAGAATCTCCCATAAACTCATCACTATCATAATACACGCGAAAACAAAATATAAATCTTATATATCACTGCTTAATTGCTATATACAACACATCTCGTATAATATATATCTGTATATATCTATATATATATATATTCAATCACGTAACTAAAAGTCCCCCCCCCTCTAATCGATAGCTTATCAGACGCACGGCAATAAGTACGAATCAAAGCAAAATCTCCTTTTGCATATGAGCCAGCAGGAGTCCGTCTAGTAACTAACCTTCCTAATATCAAATACAATATATACATACCAATAGGCTGATCATCTCTGAGCCTGCAAATAGAGCAAGTGCTTTCCCCAACTAGAGGAACTTGTAGCAGAAGCTGGAAGCACACGCTGCTGGCTGCACACACCCTACTGCCTCACTCACGTGCCAGCCCGCGCATGCGTTCACGCAACCCGAATCAAGTATCAAACCACACAGATGGCATATTGGCAAACACACAACACTCATTATATCTATTTATATATATATATATATATATCTATATATCTATATATATATAATATATATCATCAGTTAGCATGATCAGTTCAGGTTTCATCTTTTTGTGCAGGAACACTAAAACCACTCCTCGTCAACATCTCTGTACATTCCCCACTTGTTTTCCCCCGAGCGCGTCGCCACGGCAACGGCTCGCGATACCGGCACCGCGCAGTCGAATTACAATGATCGTAGTATAAAAATTAAAACCTAAGCGCTTTAAATAGAGCAAAATATACATATAAAATATTCACTAGATATACAAGCGATAGAAACGAAACAATAACTGCGGCGCTACACCTCCGATTCCATCCACAAACGAACGCTCCCTGCGACCGCGTCATCACGCCACCTGCACGAGCGCCATCTATAGCTGCAGCCACCAACGCTAACACCAGCTTCCTTCCCTCGCCGCCCAGCGCACGATGACGGACTCGAAAATAAAGACGCGCGCTTGTTTTTCTCGAACCGCGTTAACAATCCGGGGGGGACGGAACGGCGATCCGACGTTTTTCCCGCAGCGCTGCGTTTGGACCCAGCTAATGAGATCGGGCGAGGGCGACCATTCTATGCAGGTCGCATCTTCGTCACGGTCGACGCTCCTACGCGCTAAACTACTCGCTGGGCTCCGACACGCCCGCGATCAGGGGCGGGAGCTGATATCCGCAACCACGGCCGCACCGCCGCACGCCTCGTCGCCGCGGACAACGTGACTCGACAGAAGAGTCGCGACCTCCACAGCAAACAGTTTTCTCGCGACTCAGAACTCCGCGCTGTGTCCGCTGGTGACCCCGCGCCATGAGTCTGCGCCCCACTAGGGCCACGTGCTTGATGGCGTCGTCGACGACAGAGCATCGATGTCCGAACAGACCCGGTAGAAGTGCAGGTTGTACTGCAGGAAGGCAGAGCCGACCTCGCTCCTGAAGGCATCCGAGCACAGCTGCAGTAAAAACAAACGTGGCGATAAGCGTCGCTGACCGAAAATTCACACAAAGCGTCTCGATTTCCGACTCGGCCGCGAGCTTCATTCACGCGCTCGTCCCAATGGTTTTGCGAATCGGCTCGAATTTCCGAGTATAAAAAAGGGATGCGCAAGTGCCCTAAGCATTGTTTTGTCAAACTGCAAACAGCGCATAGTGTTACGACGCAGGCTATGCTTATCTTTCAGTAGTTTCACTCCTTTAGCAGAGAGATTCCCGGCGCAAACTTTCATTCCATAGAGTTGACTTCCTCATGAACTGTTACTTCATGGCGTTTAAATTTTCTTCGAGTTTTTTTCACAGCTTTCTCTCTTACTCTATTCGAGTTTCATCCATAAATGTTCTACAATTTGTTGTAGATGTCGTGCACATATATTGTATGTATATGTGTATACACAACACGTGCTTCTACTTATCATTGGCAAACATCCCGACACTGACCAACACGCGAAATCACATTTAAACACGATAACGAGGTGTAAATTCATTTGCTGCTGTTACTACGCCGCCGCTGCCGCCGACTACGGTGGCGCCACCTGACGTACCTGGGCGGCCGGTGTGTTCCTGGCGGCGACGCGGAACGTGTAGACGCTGCGCGTGTACTGTGGCGCCGCCACCAGCCACTTGTGCTGCGTCACGTCGGCGCCCGAGTTCAAGATGGCGTTCGTCTGCATGCTCGCGTGCACGCCCGTATCCGCGCAGCTGGCGCCCTCTGTCATCGAGAGCTCAGTGCAGAGCAGGACGTCGAATCCTGTCGTGACGCTGTAAACAACACTCACTCATTAGTTATTTCTCGTGTAAACATTGGACTCATTAGATATTAGTCACGTAATCAACAGACTCACCAGACATACCTCCTGTAAACGATGGGCTTAGATATGAGTTATACAAAAAACAAGGGTCTCAGACATCATGGTTAGTAAACTGTGCCAAGGATGCTAAAACAAATTCATAGTAGCTCCACCAAAAAAATACAACAACAACAATAAAACAACAACAACAACAAAACAACAACAACAACAACAACAGCACCACTAGCAACAAGAACAACAATAATAATGACAATAACAACAGAAACAACAACAACAACAACAACAACAACAACAACAAACAAAAGTAACAACAACATGAACAACAACGACAACAACCACCGTCGTACGTGGACAGCCCCCCGTAATGTCCCACTTCCCACCTTCTACTGACAACTACTTCAACTGACCGCCTCTTGCGGCCTCAGCAGCATAAGATATACTCTACTCACTTGATGCTGAGGAAGATATCGATGGGGGGCATGAAGCCACTGATCGGGATGTAGTAGCTGTAGTTTCCGTAGGGGCCGCACTCGTTGTTCAGACAGTATGAGCCGTCAACGATGAAGTAGTCCAAGATCTCGATAGTCACCGCTGCGGACGCCATGTTGGATTCTGAAAACAATTGTGACATCATTAGCTTATTATTCCACGACTATAATATATATATATATATATCCATACTCCGAAGCTTTTACATGCATGCAACCCATTCTGGGAGACTAAGCATGGTATATCACTAGCGATGGTAAAAATCACTGAGAGTGATGTCGAACTAAATACAACGCCATTTCAAGAAGTCGCGAACACAAATTCAAATCAATTAATTGAGCTAATTTAATAAATTAATCAACTAATTAATCGAGGCGGAACAAGGTGTGCACAAAAACGTACCTGCACTTCTCTTCTTGCGCAGCTCCACAAACTTCTTGTACTTCTTCCGTCTGTACTTCTTCCACGAGGCACTCGTTGTCCCGACGACGACGGGCTCCTCTGCCTCCTGTTACCACGGAAACAACAATGAGTGAGATGACACTCGCACCACCTGCGACAATTGCGGGGCTCTCAGGGGCGCCACCTGCTGGCAGCGTGGCGTGCGTTGACGTCGATCTACAGCGACCTACCTGAGGCTGTGCTGTAGGCATCTGCGGCCCGGTCGGAAGCTGCGCGCCCTGAGTGGCGCCACCTGGCAGGGACTGCGGCTCATCGTTGCTCGACATCTGCAGGGCGGTCGCACCGGCGCCCTCTATCTTCTGAGGCCTTGGTTCAAATGGCAGGTTGTCCTGCAGCTTGTTGCTGGGCTGATGGTGTGTGATGATGACACCACCTTCACCTGTAGCAACAATCCAAAGCTGATGACACTGATTACAGGTAGATCTACCTCTCCACCTGTAGGCTGTAGCAATACACAATACTAGCCCTACACAGTAACACTGATTACAGGTAGATATACCACCCCACCTGTGGCAATATGCAACACAACCCCTACACAGTAACACTGATTACAGGTAGATCCTATGACCCCCCCCCCATTTACTATTGCTCACTTGTAGCAATATATACTATTCTCATCATCATAAAGAGCAGTTATACCCCATGCATGCACACAAGATATCCAGATCGCATTGTAGTCTACAACCATACAGATAAATCTAAGCCAGAATCCCCGAGTTAAATAGGAGCCTGCTACTAAACACTGAGAGTGACACCAAGAAGACGTTGTCTACATTACCCCCATGCATTACACTGACCCAACAGTCTGAACCCGTTGAGAGGCGGAAGTCTAACAAACACACAGAGACCGCGATGAGGATGGAAGGGATCACAGAAGCTTGGGAAAGATTTCATAGACAGAAGAAGGTGAAACCACATCGACGTATATGCTATGTGCACCTGTGAAAACAAGCAGGCTCTTCCTCTCTGATGAAATCTTTAGTCTCGTGCAAAGCAGCATGAAATAGTGTCGTGTTTACTAAATCAATTATCACTTATTATGAGAGAATGACCAAAGGTAAGTCGATCATGAGCAGCAAGGCTGCAATGCCTATGCTCGCCATTCCATGATACATTTGGTTATTCAATTTTTCATTAAGTTATTCTAAGATATATTCGGACTTCCTCTGATATATCAGATAATCCTGATGGATATATTAACGCAATACGTAACGTACAATAACACTTACACGTGAGTTAAACAAACCTTCACTGATATTAACTACTATAACGCAATTAAAGCTCAGCGAAATAGTGTTTGCATGCTAAAATAATCACGTAAACTCTCGATAATGGTGCAGAAAACCCCGATGCTGTCGTTACAGTAACCGCAGTGTTTCATTTTCACACAAACCATGACCAGACGTGTTTCTTACCCAGGTTACCGATCACTATACAGGCAGCATGGAAAAGACAAGTGATTAAGGTAGCGGGTCGTATCAAACAACACATCACAGATTTAGACCGTATGATCAAGTATTTGTTCACAGAGAGCTGATATATAATTAATGAGCGCCTGACAATTGACAGCCTTTATATTGAGGCAACATTTGACATAAAATATAGCAAATGAAATATAACATTTAAAATATTGACGCAATATCAACGAAATAAAAGTGACCAGCAGGAAATCCCACGTATTTCAATAAGGTCCCACTAGAGAATTTACCCCGACGACTACTTTGATTAAAGAAAGATGTCCTCTTGACGAAAGATGCTAATGTGTTACCTTGACGGTTTGGTACGTGTGCATGTTGATGTACACGCTCCTCGCTTAAATACATCAACGCATTCCCATAATGATTAAACACACAAAGACATCGTGATTACATACATCATCATTTCATCGCTACGATTATCGACGCCAACAAAGACAACTCGATTTGATATGTCAATGCATCACCCAAACTGCAGATAACTTGCGTGGGGAGTTCTCCCAAATGTAACACATTCACGGGCTCTCTACCTAGATAGCCACATACGTTATGATGCCACTCGAATGGCGCTCACACTCACGAATAGTTTCATGCTCGCATTTCGACCCACCGCGCACGACCAAGTGAGTTACACTCCCCTACAGCACATAAACCCTTTTTCATATCACACCAACTCACAGATAAACCACACCATGTGACTCGGAGGAAAGGAATGGGCCATAAACCCTTTTTCATATCACACCAACTCACAGGTGAACTGCGTCTCATGGGACGCAGAGGGAAGTAAAGGAGAGGGAGAGAGGTAGAGAGGTAGAGAAGCATAGGTACTGACCTGCAGACATCTCGGGGTTGTAGCCGATGCCAGAGTGAGGCGGCGATATCTCCGGCGGCTGCAGCACCTTAGACGGGTTGATGAAGCGTCCCGTCGGACTGACGCTCTCCTTGCTCATCATGGTGCCCGTGGGCCGCGGCCGTGACCCGAGGTCATCCGTCCACTGGTGCTTCTTGCCGCCACCGCTCGGCTCTGCGGAGAAAGCGAGCGTTCGCTTGTTGTCACGATGGCGTCGGTAATGACGCTTGTAATGTTTAGTATGCGTAGCACGAGAAGGCGTAATACATTAGGTAAACACATTATCTTTATTCACGCACGGCGGGCAGAACCCCGCGCCGACCTTTTACCGCCAGACACCGACGTATCCATACGCGTAAGAAAACAGCGCAACATATGATATATGACAACGCTTAGCGTTTGATTGACATGACAGTGCGTACTATATAGTCTGGTCAGAGTAATTCGTGCGTCGGTAATGCGTGACAAGCACAGAGAACGATGTAAGGCATTGATCCCGACACAGTTCTAGGCATTTACTACACCTTCTATCCCCTGATAGCTTAGTCTACTCTAGCTGACTAATTGTCTTATAGAAGTTTATATTTATTATGATTTATTATTATTATGATTTATTAGTTATTATATTATTATTATAAGGAATTATTTTTATTTATCTGTGTTATTTTACACACTGTAATATTTGCTTATGTTATGTACTTACTTTTGCAATCGGGTACGGTTTATCGATTATGAGAATACAGAGCCGTTTAAACCATTAAGACAATATCGTCGCTGCATGAGTACGGGAGCGCGTGGCAGTCAGCAGTGAGAGGCAGGCAGGGACAGACAGACGGAATGGAAAGCTTACCGGTCGGCGGTTCCTTCGTGATGGAATTCTCCTGCGGCCTGCTGTACGGGTCTCCAAGCGGAGGAGTGTCCTGCGTCTGGTTGTCTGCAAAGATGGCCGCCGTTCAATAAACCAATCACGACTTAGCAGAAAACTAAACGGCAATGGCCACCAGCGCAAACGCGGTGACCCAGCAGAACATGGCGACCAAATTATTAGCATCGACTAAGTACACAAGTGCAAACACCGCCATCATTCATGGCCCGGAAACGCCCCCAATGAACACGACAGAAAGGAATGCACGGAACACATGCAACACATGAAAGGAACGGAACATATGGAACAAATAGAACTCATGGAACACGCGGAATGAACGGAACAAATGGAACAAATAGAACTCATGGAATGTAGAGAACACACAGAATGCAAGGAACATGCAGAACGGACGAAACACATGGAACACGCAGAACGGCCGGAACACATGGAACACGCAGAACGGACAGAACACATGGAACACGCAGCATTCGTCGTGTAGATACTCACGCTCTGACTCGATGCGTAGGGGCTTCAGCAGGGGTGAGTGCGGCTGCGTGGGCTGACAGCACTTGCTCACGTGGCACGCGTGCACCGAGTGCATGCACGGCTGCGGCCCGAGAGCCAGCGGCGAATGTCCGGCAATCGGCGTCAACAACGACACGGCTGCAACAGACACATGAACAATGTACGGTCAAGTACGGTGGCGTACAATCCTGCGGAACGTCGCTGACCACAGTAATGCCCTCACTACCGCTCAAGGGGTCGTTGTCGTAACAGGTACTACAGATATGTACGCCCTATACCTCCACCAATACCATTATGCTTGGCATGTGATGCATGTACCACCATCTGTTGTCACCTAGGAAAATATAATGGGATCGTGTTAAATTAGTAAATGTGCTTAGAGGTCCGCATTTTCACAGACCATTTTAATAATTTTATTGTAATAATTAAAAATTAACAAAATTCTAATTTGAATGAATAAAAGGAAAAAGGCATTATGTAACAGGTCTGTATTTGTCCAGAAATTCATGCACAATGAACTAACCACGAGGTTTTTCTTACCCGCGGCGAGCGCGGTGATTCGAGAGGAGAGCGCAGTTGCGAGAGCTGTGTACACGAGGATGAAACTATACAAGTACAAGTACACGAGTCGTTTGGTAAAGTCGCCGGCCTGTCGGAGGACGAGCTCGAAGACGCAGGTAATGCGTCACATGATCTCTCGCAACCAATCACAAATGCATCGCTGGCTACGAGATGTTGCGATGCAATGTAAAAAAAAAACGTACAAACTGGTCTTGCCTGACCAACCTAGCAGTCTTAATGCTACTCCTAACATTATTTCGTAGACCATGATATTTATGTTTATATTATATATGTTTATATATGATGTTTATACACCATGCGTACAAGAAACCTGTAACTTGACCACGTTTCTGTCAGTAGTCTATGAGAAATTAATGTTGCGAGTTAGAGGTGTTTATGTGTGTGCGTGTGTGGGTGCGTGTGTGTGTGTGTGTGTTTATGTGTGCGTGCGTGCGTGCGTGTGTTCGTGTGTGTGTGTGTGTGTAGGCGTACTCGCCCCGGCACGCGTGACTTGTTCGTTGTTGGTGATATCAGCGAGCGTTGGTGTTTACCTATACGTGTGTGTGCAGGCGTGCTCGCCCAAGAGATGCGCGACGTGCTGCCGGACGCGGTCAAGGAGACGGAGGACCTGGAGCTAGCCGACGGTCATCGAGTAGACAAGTTCCTCGTCGTTAACAAGGTTCGTGCGTGCGTGCGGAGCTCCGTCGCGGCGGCTGCGAGCGAGGCTTCATACCTGCGTCTGTCTGTACTCTGGACAGATCAGGAGGAGTGCACACAGAGCCCCCTGTTCAGCACACGACTTGTTCAGGCCCTGCTTCTCTCTCCTCCTCCGTGCTCTCTCTCGTGCTCTTTTTCTCTATTTCTATGTCTCTCTCTTGCTCTCTCTGACCTCGTGTCCTCTCCTCCTCCCTCTCTCCGCATTTGTCTATCTCTGTCTCTCTCTTCGTTCTCTCATGTCTCTCTCTTCTTTTCTCTGTCTCTCTTCTTCTATCCCTCTCTGTCTCTCTCTCCCTTCTCTAGCCTGCTCTCCCTCCCCATCGCTCGCTCTCTTTGTCTTGCTCTCATGCTTGGTCATTCTCTCTTTTACTCTCTGTCTATATATATATACATATACGCATATATATATATATATATATATATATAATGTGTGCGCACAATTGGTAAACAAAAGCAAAT
>NW_014577160.1:477335-480460 GCF_000485595.1 Priapulus caudatus
TGTCAGGAGGGAGAAGGGGGTCACAATCGTAGTAGGATGGAGGGAATCTCTGAGTGTATCGACAGTAGTTATCTGAGGATGGGGACGAGGATCCATTATATTTAGCTGAATATAGACTTGTCCATCGACACTCGACTTAATATCGCAGATAACGACATAGGGGAGCATTTTCTGCTTGCAGCATCCTCGCCATCGTGGATGCTACCCCGCGTCTGGTGGCCTACAACTACATTAATGAGCTCTCTATACTCTGTTACGAGCTCGCAGCATGACGATCACGATGAGGAAAGGTCAAGCGCTCAAGCCTCGGGGTCGTCCCTCCCGCCAACCAGCCTCCGGCGAACACCGGCCTGGTGCTAGCAGCCGCTTCATGCCAGTCAGCATCGTCACTCGTCAGATTTCATGGCCTTCTGGTGAGACTCGCCGCCGTCCTGCCGTCGCCTCTGGTTCCATCCACATCCGTGTCGCTCTCTCCATCAGCCACAATGTCTGCTCAATTCCAGTTAATGTTGTCCAGTCGCGTCGCCACGGCCGAACGTTAACTGGTTGTGTCTATACTAGTCATCTGTCCGATCACTAGTCTGTGTCGGCATCCTCTCCTTCAGCACAATGTCACGTTCTCAGTAGGCCACCCTGTTTGCTCTGTCTATCGCGGCATGTTTTTCGTCAGTCGTTCCAGCGCAGCCATCGTTGCTATCTCCGTCCTTGCAGACAGTGTTTTTGGTCTTTTCTCTCGCTGCTTCATAATATCATCTCGGTTGATGTTGATCTGGTTTCAGTCTAACAGAACTGTGATGTTTGAGTCCCACCAAACGCGCTGCCCACTGACGTGGCCCAACTTTGTTTTCGATGACTGTTTGCTTGGCGGGCCTCGAAATTGTTGTGTAACGGCGCCTGATCGGATTTCGAAACGCCGGCTGGGAACGAAAGTGCGAATATTCAAGAAGCAGACTCGCAACTGATATAAGAAATCTATGTCGCAATTTAAAAAATGTTAACGTCACGGCCAGGGAATGCCACTTGACAGCGGTAATGGATCGCTTTCGTCGCCCCAGCTCATCGCACATCGGCGCACACTGTAACTCTCGATGTGGCACAAGCGAGCAGGGGCCAGATGACGAAGCGGGGGACCGGCGAAACATGAGAAACCGTACCAGATACAGTTTGGCCAATAAAATTATACGAGGCAGAGGCGCAGAGTGCCGCAAGCTACACCCTACGCCCTGCACGCCTGCCTGCAACGCCGCCGCCCAGACGACAGTCGAGGTTCGATTACAACTAACATCATTCAACTTCTAATTATAATATATTAATTACTTGAAAAAATAATAATTAATATTTATTAATTATTAATCTATACTATAATATATATAATATAATATATATATATTATTCATTAATGAAAAATATTACATTCAAGATTTAATTAAAATAAAATTATGGTTTGAACTAAATCACTCATCTGCTCAAATGTACGGGACAGCAGAGATGTGTTCGTGTCACAGTTTTCTGGTAATTGCGGATTTCGCTGATGCGATGTTTCGGGGGCGATTGGTCTGTGGGTGAGATGCAGAAGTGGTACCTTCAGAATGATTTCAGTAAGTCCACAAGAGAAGAAAATTAATTTAAACAAAAGGGGGACGGGAGCGATTTATTGCCCATGCCACTCTGACGGAGTAGAGTTGCGTGATACGCCGACGCTTTGTCCATGCTCGCTTCCCCTCGCATGCATTAGGTGAGGGGTAGCTGAGGCACGAAGGCGTCGTCTTGTCGCTAACAGTACTCAGATATGTACCCGAGGTAGCTTTATAGGTTGTTTAGTATTATGTTTATATTTTTTATGATTGGGTATGTTAGGCGCTTAGGGTTAGAGTTAGGGTTAGGGTTTAGTGTTAGGGTTAGGTTACACTTCTGTAGTACAATGTCTCGCCGTACACATTTGTGTTACATATATGCTACCTCGTTATATATATATAAACAGCTGCAGCGCCACCTATACATCGCTATCTCACCTCCTGTATGTCTCGCTTCACTCTCATGTCCGACGGCTGCACGACCTGACCCGTGACCTTCAAGTTGCCATGGACGACGAGGGACTCGTCCGGCCGGTCTGTGTTGACCCCGACGCGACCCTGCAGAGGAACAAGGCGTAAACAATCGCACTGTCTTCGCGATACCGTCCTCGCATACCGGACGACAGATGACGCGGTGGACAGACATCATAATCAGGGGGACTCCCTATGCTATACTGAAGCTTTGGCAACATCACCATAAAAATACAGGCAATGCGCTTCTATGTACAGTAATGTACAGAAAACCTTACATGTATGCACAGGGAACGTACCTGACAATGCACGGGAAATGACAGAAGTACAATGTCACGAAACAGTTACAAGCTATAGATGTTGTGACCACACAACAAATGTAGGGGACGCCATATATAATTCACACACGCTTGCACCACCAGGCAAGCCTGTTTCCAGGCGAGCGTATTGCCAGTCGAGCATATTGCCAGGCGAGCGTGTTGCCAGGCGAGCGTATTGCCAGACGAGCGTATTGCCAGACGAGCGTATTGCCGGCGATTGTATCGTCTAATGATCGTACAGCTTACCGAATGCCAGATGGAATCCTGATTGGAGCCCTTCTGCCAGTTAACGTCCACATCACTCTCAAACTGTCCAGGGTTGGACGCCTGCAAAACGAGAGCACTACGTCAGTGGAGCAGTCAAACAAACATTTTATTTGGGGGTAAGGCGAGTATTGCAGTGGTTTTAATCAGATTTTGGGGGGGGGGGCACTGTGACATGTTAAACAAAAGAAAAGTTCCCTTCAAAGAAGAGTTATCAAGAGGATGGAGGATCACTGGACAAAGAGAAATACATATGCATCACGGAATTTCATGAGAAGGGCCCAGAAGCATTCCTGGTAGAGGAGAAACGGTGGTTTATTCTGTGAACGGCATTCAATTTAGAGGGGTGTCAGGGCAAGAAGAGCAGAGGGCAACTATAGCAATTGCCGCCGGTGTAGTGGGGAAATTCGAGGCAGGGGCACAGGTAGATAAGCAGAGAGAGAGAGAGAGAGAAGAGAGAGAGAGAGAGATAAAGAGAGAGCAACAGAGAGAGAGA
>NW_014577160.1:482970-506820 GCF_000485595.1 Priapulus caudatus
ACGATTTTTCATTCTCGTAACTTCGCAGCATTTCTGTCAACGGTCTAAGAGAAATAGTTCATGTTAAGACTAATGTTAAGATCAATTTTGTTTCTGACAACGGGCCCCTGGTTCATAGAAATGATCTGTGTTGTCAGATATTGCTGCCTTTCCCCTGGGGAGGATTAGGGGAGAACAAGATGGTGAAAGAGGCTTAAGTTCGATTCACGGAAGAGCAGGGGTTGGTTTTTATCAAAGTGAGGCGATGTGGGTGGGGTAGGTTTTGATGGGAAGGGTGGGGGTAGCTATATAACCTTGATAGAGTGGGTTAGGTAGATTTCAATCGCGAGTCGAGTATCGCGGTCGATTTCAATGTAAAGGGAAATGTTTTTAAATTCAGTGGGGTGGGTGGAGAAGGTTTCGGCCCCAGTAGGGTGGGTGGAGGAGGTTTCGATGCCGGTGGGGTGGGTAGAAGAGGTTTTGACCCCAGTGGGGTGGGTAGAGGAGGTTCCCAATGGGATGGGTGGAGGACGTTTCCACATCAGTTAGAGGGGGGTGGAGGAGGTTTCAACCCCAATAGGGTGGGTGGGAAAGGTTTCAACCCTAGTGGGGCATGCAGGGGTCTATCTGGACCATGGTAGGGGGGTGGGCTGGGGTCCATCTCTATCTGCGGGCGGTGGAGGTGCGACGCTACGTACCCTGACGATGATGCGCTCGGAGGCCTGCGCGACGATCTGGTAGTTGCTGCTGCCGCAGTGACAGTTGAGTGAGACGACGAGCAGGAAGAAGCGCTGGTCCGGGTTTGGCTTGCCCTTCTTACGCATGTTGTTCGACGTCGTCTCGCTGAAGTGCAGCCGGCCGACGGTGACCTTCGACAGCTGACCCGGCTGCAGCTGCAACCTGCGTGCGAGGCGAAGGGGGAGAGTCAGCGCTGTCATACGACCGCTGACGGCGTCATCGTCACGGCTGTCATCGATGTCATCATCACCGACATCGTCATCGTCAACATCATCGTGGCTGTCATCGACATTATTGTCACCAACATCGTCATTGCCACAATCGTCAACAAAATCACGGCTGTCATCATCGCCAACATCATCGCAACTGTCATTGTCGAATCACTTGTTGCCACCACTGATACTATCGTCATCATCACTACTGTTATCATGACTATGATTATAAATGTCATAAACACGTCACAAATGTCAGATTATGTCACATCATTGTCACCATCGTTGTAGTCGAGTCGTCATGTCAACATCAGTGATCGCAGTCATCCTAAATCGTGCAACCTCTACCACCGCCGGCAATTCACCGCCACTGACAATCATAAGCCACTGTCACGACTCTTCCTTTACTCGCGTGCACTCGGCGGGGGTACTCACGGTACAGGATGGAAGGCACGTTTGCTTCTGTCCGACTGCGACTGCTCCACCTTAATCGTCTGCGTCATCGAATCCATCTGCGGGGGGAAGCAAAGCGAGAGATGAAAACTCGGCCAAGATTTCCTGCCCCGCCCAACTCCCTGTAGTTTCTTCTCAGCTGCAGGAGGTTACCGCGTCGCTCTCCTCAACCTCCACCCCACGTTTCTAAGCCACTGCATTATGCGCCTCCCATTAGCCTCCGTCCCCGTCTCAATCTAGCCCCGAGTTCTCATGATGTTATCACGCACGTTCCACTACCTTACACACCCATATCTATCTCGGTAAGTTTTTACAGCGATCCCACCAGCCTTCTTCCGTGTTTCACTGCCCTTCCATCATTCTCCTCCGCCGTTTCACAAACCTTCCCCGTTCCACAGCCACCATCCTCCTCCCCCGTTGCAAGCTCCCCTGTTCCTTCCATGAAAGATTTCTCAGTAGCAATAGCACTAGTGTATTACTTTAAAAGGCAGTGAACATGTATAAATATATATATATAGCCAGCGCAGTGTTAGGTGTTACCATAGAAAGAACAACCCCGAAATTTAGTGCGGAATCATCACTGCGAAATTACACGCGAAACAAGCGAACGCTATAGTCGGCTCATGCTTCCATCTAGCTACGAAGATCACAAGAAGTCTGCAGTCTCATTATACGTGGTCTATCGTCAGTGAATCTACGAGAAAACTAGATGAGAAGGAGAGAGAGAGAGAGAGAAGAGGAACCGATGTGAACGTGAGTAAGAGACAGTGGAACAGAGCGATCCAGGACGATAGACTGGAGACTTACATTTTGCGATCTTTTCATCTGTGACATGAAATAAGAAGACAGAACAACGATGAAACGGGTAGGAAGACTAGGTGGCAGTCTAGTCCCTAGCAGGGGTCAGCAGGGGTTCACAAACAAACAGCTGCGATATTTACTAGCCGACGCTCACTGAATCTTTAGACACGTGAAACACACACAGTAATGACATATCAATTCACATACAAACAAGCTGAATGTCGGTTCACCCGCTGCAAGCTCGGCGGTCTGCTGGCTATGTGTTTGATTTAGACACAGCGATGGTAACACAGTGTGTACCAGCAGCAACGTTTGGCATTGCCATCGATTAAAATAAGCGAATTTTGTCGGGCGAATTTTTTCGATTTGTCGTCGTCAGTTTTCGTCTGCCCCATAACAACAGGAAATCTCGTTTCGAAGTAAACGAGAAATTATTATTCCCGCGCATTTTGCAAATTTCCAGTCTACCATCGGCAGAAGCACGTTCTGGAATATTTCCTTCTTCATTCTGACAGGTGCACACACGCAGCAGACAGCAAGCATGGCAGAAAGAGAGAGCGAGAGAGAGAGAGAGAGAGAGAGAAAAACACCTAGCGACAGACGACAGACGCGTAGCTTACCTTGACGCCGTAAAAGTGAAGCTGCCAGCTATCGATCTTCTTGTATCCATCGGGCGTCTTCACGATCTTTGGGTCTCCGTTGAGGCCGACATGCGACGTCACCTAGTGAGAAAATCACAAACTAGAAATCGTCTCGGGAAAGGTGCGGAAGTGAACATTAACGAAAAGGTATGACCTTATATGGGTATGACCTTATATGGGTATGACCTTATATGGGTATGACCTTATATGACCTACAAGCATGAGGAAAACTGCCACAAGGCTACTAACGTGGGAATATCTTGGCTATAATCAAACCTATACATAAGGGTTGCTCAAAGGAACTGCCAAAAGTGTCCGTAATAGACAGGTTTCCATTCTAATATAACGCCTAGTGTCTTTATAGCTGTCTATCAAGTTTAAAATTATCGATTAAACGAATTTCTATCTAGGGTCAGTAACTAATCTAATCGTCTTAGAGGAGTAACCACACCCCTTGGACATTGCTGCAAGGTCGGTAAAGCTATACCAGTTTACACGTGCACACACATACTTTGCAGAACTTTTTTTACGAAGTAAGGTTTTATGAACTGCCTGCTAATATTGATAGGTAGACAGCCGAGTCGTGAGCAATGAATAAATCCACACTCCTCCATCGTCACTCACCTGAAAATGGTTCTTCTTCTGGCAGACGAAGGCATCATCCGATACGGAGAAGTTGAAGCCCTTATCAGCATCTATGCGATACGTCGGTCCCGGGCTGCAACACAGACGAATGCGTAAACGACAAGCAGCAAGCGTCTCATACTTACCACAATCGCTCCATCCAAGCGCGTAGCCAGGGGGGTCCTGGGGGCCCTAGGACCCCCCAATCAAAATCAAAATCCAAAAAAAAATTCAAAAAAAGAGCAGCAGAAGAAATATTATTGTCAACAAAACAGCGTCTAAATTGATTTTAAAGCACTATTTTTACATTTAATTAAAAAAAAAAATGTCAGACCACTTGTTACTCGCTTGAAGACCCCACCCCCCAATCCAAATTCCTGGCTACGCCCTTGGCTCCATCACAGAGTGGTGGCATCTACTGCTGTTCATGTAGCATCCGATTACACCGCTCAACACGACAGCCACACGAAGCTTCACTACTGTTACTTGCAAGCGACACTAACTGTTCCTTGATCGCTACACGTGCGGTTCCCTACTACACGTGCAGTTCCCTACTACACGTGCAGTTCCGTCTGCTTCCTACACTTACTGTTCCCTGCTACACCTCAGTTTCCTGCTACATTTAATGTTCCCTGCTTGCTACACTTACTGTTCCCTGCTTGCTACACTTACTGTTCCTTGTTACACTTACTGTTCCCTGCTTGCTACACTTACTGTTCCTTGTTACACTTACTGTTCCCTGCTTGCTACACTTACTGTTCCCTGCTTGCTACACTTACTGTTCCCTGCTTGCTACATGTACTGATCCCTGCTTGCTACACTTACAGTTCCTTGCAGGACGCGTCGTACAGCGTGTGCCACTTGGGCGGCTGAAACGGTTGGAACTTGATGCATTGGTAGGAGCCGTCCGCATAGACAGCGTCTCCATTGTCATACATGTCAAACATCGAGTCGTCCGTGTCGGGGGACGGCTGCCCCAGCGGTGACATGTCTGCAAGCAACGACGCACGTCACATGTCTGGCAATGACGCACGTTAGATGGCAACGTCTGGTAATAATGCACGTTAGATGGCAACGTCTGGCAATAATGCACGTTAGACGGCAACGTCTGGTAATGATGCATGTTAGATGGCAACGTCGTGCACATTAGATGGCAATAATGCACATTAGTGACAGCGACTGGCAATTGTACGAGTCAAATAACACCATCAGTGAATCCATCAATGAGTCAGAACAGATGTAAATGCTAATCAAGAAGATAACATTGACGTTTGGCATTATGGCCAGCAACCGTCATTGTCTGGCAATATATAAATACCTGGCAATATGCCAACATCTGGCACTATGGCAATGCTTGGCTGCGTACCTGGTTCCTGCTTGATGTTCTGTAGAAGGCCATTCAACAGGCTGTTCGCGTTCTTCTCATTCACCGTGTTGTTCGGTGATTCGTACTTTCGCTTCTTCGCCGGTTGGTTCTGCAAGTTGTTCATGCTACGAACAGACGAACAGATCACGTCAGCTATCGCACAGAACGCATCGGAACAACACTGGACGAACAACGCCAACAGAAGATCACGTGTAGAACAACATGCACCCTTCAGTTGATGAACTTTCCTTCTACTTAGACTACCGATGAACATCAATAAATCATGTACATGAAGGTCGCTCCAGGGAAACCTCCAAGTGGCTGTTATAGACAGGTGACTGTTCTATAGAGGGGACGGCTAACACGGGTTTGAAAGTTTCGACAGTACACGTAACCCACAGGGCAGCGGCTCTCGCTAGCAAAAACTCACACTCCAAAGTTGGGCGGCAGTTGCTTGGCGACCCCTCCTCCTCCGGCTCCCCCCGCCGCCACGTGCTGCGGCGACAACGACGACGACGACGACGCCGCCGCGATGGCGCAGCCGGCCAGCGGCACACCAGGGGGCGCCAGCACGGGCAGCGTGTGCGCGGGCGAGCCGCAGATTGGCAGGAAGCCCATCGTCTGCGTGCCGGCGGCGGAGGCGAGATGCTGGGGGCTGGTCGTCGCGGTAACGGCGGCGGAGGCTGTGGGGGATTGGTTGTTGAGGTGCGGCGGCGGCAGCGGCGCCGGAGCGGTCATGACGGGTGTGCTGCGGGCGATGACGTTGTGAAGGTGCTGCTGCAGTGCTGCGGCATTCAACTGGTTTGTCGTCTTCATGTAGTGCAGCAGCTGCTGCGCGGTCGCGGGCTGCCCGCCAACACCCTGCAACATTGTAACACACATTACACGCATGCTCTCTGCTCTCCAACACCCTGCAACATTGTAACACATTACACGCATGCCCTCCAACACCCTGCAACATTGTAACACATTACATGTATGCCCTCCAACACCCTGCAACATTGTGTCATCTACAGACCCTCCAACCCCCTTCAACAATATGACACATATTTCATGCCCTCCCTCCAACATCATGCAACACTGTCATGTGCCACGCATACACCCCCTCCCACTCCCTGCAACATTGTGACATTAGTTCAAAACCCTAGAATTCGTTACAAACACACATGTATACACATAACATCAAACTAGGGTTAGGGTTATGGGTTGGTTAACGATATAGCAAGGGCTAGGGCTATGGGTTAGGGTTAGGTTTAAGATTAAGGCTAGGGGTTAGAGTTAGGGTTAGAGCGTATGGTTAGGGTCGCAGTGATGACGTATGATGGCGACGATGGAACAGGGGCGGGGCTACTAAACTAAGCGTTAGTGTACCTGCGTAGCTTGCTGCGCGTGTGAGGGGGAGGATGTGGTGACGGAATCAGCCTGCAGGTTGTTATGCACCGGTGAGCTATGGGTCGGCTGCGTCTGCTGCTGCTGTGGCTGCTGTGTCTGTGGGGGCGAGTGAAGCCCCGCGGAGTGCTGTGGGGAGGGCTGCTGGGTGGAGTGCGGGGGCGACAGCTGCGACGACGGCACGTTGTTCAACGAACCGTTGTTGAAGATCTGCAGGGAAAAACGCACTCCGTTACCGCGGTGACAAACAACCGACGTTCGTCGCCGCGGTTACGTACAGACGCCCTCCGTTACCGCGGCGACGAGCAACCGACACTCGTCGCCGCGGTTACGTATGGACGCACTCCATTACTGCGAATGGACGGCATCAGTAGCGTTACCGCGGTGATGAACTACCGATTGTCACTCGTCACCACGGTTACATAGCGATGCACACTGTTACCGCAAAGCACGTACTGTGGCAGACAACTGGTGACAGACAGCACGAGAGTTGACAGAGAGTTCCCTCTAAGGTCGCACTAACACAGGCTAGTGACACTACCAAGAGAGCATTATACTCATATAAACGTCAGCCTTTCTTAATGCTACGCCGGGGATACGCATCAAGCTCTCTTACCAGCTCCAAGAATCTTTGATACATGCTGCCACTGCTGTCAGTGTTACTGCTGCTGCCAGTGTTACTGCTGCTACTGCTGTAGCCACTACTGTTAGTGTCACTGCTGTTGCCACTGCTGCCAAAAGCGTTACTGCTGCTGCTGGCGTGTCTACTACTACTGCTGCTGCTGGTGCGGCTACTACTGATGCTTGCGGGAGACAACGTATATACCTGCTTCATGTGTTCGTACAGCGACGGCTGCGAGTAGTTAGCAGGCGGCACCGTACTCGATATGCTGCTTATTGTCGACTGCTTGCCGTTATCTGCAACACAAAAACACCGCGTGTCGGTGGATCGTCGTAGCGTGGTACCAGGAGTAGATAATAGGGATAATAGGTTCCCTATTATCTACTCCTGGTGGTACGGAGCGATGATCCCGCTATATAACACACGCCCAGTCAACAACACACCCAGAGGGAGTGAGGGAGTGGGTGGGGAGGGGAGTTATCCCGGATACTCCAATCGTGTGAGGAGAAGAGGGTGGGGAGAGGAGATATTCTTCCTGATACACCAACTACATTGGGAGAGGCGCAAGGCAACGAATTTCTTCCGGATACACCGGTCCTGCGGGAAAAAGGGATAGGGAAGGGAATTATCCCTGAATCATCAACCACGTTTGGGGGGAGGATGTGTGAGAGATGAAATTTCTTCCGGGTACACCAGCCATGTGAGAAGGGGTGGGGGAGCGAATTATCCCAGATACAATAACCATTAGATACAATAATGTAACCACACACAAGAGTTGGGGCACCTTTTCCTGCCCATTACTCGTGTGTTGGGTGACATTATTGTATCTACACCAATCACATGCGGACAGGTGCTATAGCATGTATTCTCCCTGACGCACCAAGTATGTGAAGATAAGTGTGAGCGAGGGAATGCTCCATGATACGCCAACCGTGCGAGGACAGGTGTAAGTAATGAAATTCCATCTGATACAAGAACGCGCCAATATGAGTAGAGGGACGGGAGATGAAATTCATACGTAATCACCCACCAGCAACGCGATGAGTGGGGTGCGTGAGCGTATTCACACTTAGTCACCCGCCATCAGGACGGACAGAAAAGCGGGGGGAGGGAATTCAAACACTGCTGAACCAGCGGGGGCAGGCAGCGCGACATTTGCACTATCTAATCACAGCTGATGTGCACAGCTCTGTACGCGTTGCATTCCGGCGCCTAGCTCTAGTACTGTAACATGTGGCCTGCGGCAACAGTACGCGGGCTATAGTAGTAGAGCTATCTGGCGCCTTGGTCGTTGTTTTGCTAATCCAGCGCTGTGGTTTCTGTGCCGAGCATTCAGCCCGTGTACCTGCCTGCACCAGGCACATCACACAGCCAAGTGTCTCTGCCACCTTATCTGCGTGAGAGAGACGCAAGAAGGGGACTGCCACGATGATATATGATCAATGATATTACGCAGATCTTATCTGATTGAGTCTAGGACTAGCGACAGGTGTGTGGTACAGCGTCTGGTCTGGTCGCGGTGGTGGTCCCCTTGCACGCGAGGTTGGAACAGTGTTATACAGTGTTATACTGTGTTATACTGTGTTATACGGTGTTATACGGTGTTATACGGTGTTATACGGTGTTATACAGTGTTATACGGTGTTATACTGTGTTATACGGTGTTATACTGTGTTATACAGTGTTATACAGTGTTATACTGTGTTATACTGTGTTATACTGTGTTATACAGTGTTATACTGTGGTATACGGTGTCATACGGTGTTATACAGTGTTATACAGTGTTATACAGTGTTATACAGTGTTATACTGTGTTATGCTGTGTTATACTGTGTTGTACTGTGTTATACGGTGTTATACTGTGTTATACAGTGTTATACTGTGTTATACTGTGTTATACTGTGTTATACGGTGTTATACAGTGTTATACTGTGTTATGCGGTGTTGTACTGTGTTATACGGTGTTGTACTGTGTTATACAGTGTTATACTGTGTTATACAGTGTTATACAGTGTTATACGGTGTTATACAGTGTTATACTGTGTTATGCGGTGTTGTACTGTGTTATACGGTGTTGTACTGTGTTGTACTGTGTTATACGGTGTTGCACTGTGTTGTACTGTGTTATACGGTGTTGCACTGTGTTGTACTGTGTTATACGGTGTTGTACTGTGTTGTACTATGTTATACAGTGTTGACTGTGTTATACGGTGTTGTACTGTGTTGTACTATGTTATACAGTGTTGTACTGTGTTATACGGTGTTGTACTGTGTTATACAGTGTTATACTGTGTTATACGGTGTTATACTGTGTTATGCGGTGTTGTACTGTGTTATACGGTGTTGTACTGTGTTATACAGTGTTATACTGTGTTATACAGTGTTATACAGTGTTATACAGTGTTATACAGTGTTATACAGTGTTATACGGTGTTATACAGTGTTATACAGTGTTATACTGTGTTATACTGTGTTATACGGTGTTATACTGTGTTATACTGTGTTATACTGTGTTATACGGTGTTGTACTGTGTTATACGGTGTTGTACTGTGTTATACGGTGTTGCACTGTGTTGTACTGTGTTATACGGTGTTGCACTGTGTTGTACTATGTTATACAGTGTTGACTGTGTTATACTGTGTTGTACTGTGTAACAGTGTTGGACTGTGTTATGCGGTGTTATACTGTGTTATACGGTGTTATACAGTGTTATACAGTGTTATACGGTGTTGTACTGTGTTATACGGTGTTGTACTGTGTTGTACTGTGTTATACGGTGTTGCACTGTGTTGTACTGTGTTATACTGTGTTATACGGTGTTGTACTGTGTTGTACTGTGTTGTACTATGTTATACAGTGTTGACTGTGTTATACTGTGTTGTACTGTGTTGACTGTGTTGTACTGTGTAACAGTGTTGGACTGTGTTATACTGTGTTGTACTGTGTTGTACTATGTTATACAGTGTTGACTGTGTTGTACTATGTTATACAGTGCTGACTGTGTTGTACTATGTTATACAGTGTTGTACTGTGTTGACTGTGTTATACAGTGTTGTACTGTGTTGACTGTGTTATAATGTGTAACAGCGTTGTTCTGTGTTATAATGTGTTGTACAGTGTTGACTGTGTTACACTGTGTTTTACTGTGTTAACTGGCAGCACGTAAACACGTTTGGGAAAGATACAATCCGGTTGATTTCATTAAGATCAGAGTAAGACCAACCACAATCGTTTGAGATACCTACTCTTACGTCCTTCTGCAGGCGTGAAAGTAAAATCAAAGGAATAGATTACACTCAGTGATTAGGATGCATGTCCACACCTACAATCAACAGTAATACAACCTGCTTCCCCACAGGAGCCAACTCCCACCCTTATTTAATAACCTTGATTCTGCCCCTATACTCCCTTTCCCAGCTTTCTACACACAAACCCTCTTCTACCAGCCTAATCTCTCTAACTTCATACCACCCGTCACGTTGGTACCTCCCACAGTCCTCCATCTACGCCCCCTCCCTCCCATCCATCTACTCCCACCCACAGCCTCCCTCCCATCCTACTCCTATCCTTCTCTGCCCTCTCATCCTTCTCCTCCCATCCACAACCTCCCTCCCATCCTCCACCTTGCTCCCACTGCCTCCCTCTCATCATCATCATCCCATCCTTCACCTTGCCCTAAGAACCTCCCTCCAACCGCCCTCCCTTCCACTCATGGTCACTGATCATGTGGCATCGTACTTACTTTCAGGAGGTGAGTATGGTTCTGATTCCGGCGGACTTTCCGGCAGTGACCTGTTAGAAAGAATAAACACGATCACTCGCACCATTGCCGGGGCAACAGCTTCCGAGGCCTAGCTTGCTAACATGAAGCCCTTAAGTTTATGCAGAAGTTACACTCTGATAATTACATGTATTGCTAGATAATATTACTTGTTTCAATCCCACGACCTTGTTTAAATCTCAGGACAATATCATGATCAACCGAGACCGAGCTTGCTACTAGCTGGCAGTAGGAAACAGATCTCTGTGTTCCCGTGCCCAGATACACACGAACAGTGCATCAAGCACGTGTGATTCCAGCCCTTCATTCTTCTCGCATACGCTGTCTTCCCGCATTTTATCTACAGTCAGGATTCCTTGTGGTTTACTAACCCTTTCGCATAATGGACAGAGTTTTTGAAAGACATCGCGTCACTGTAGTCAGAGAGTCGGTCGGGCGTGTGCTGCTGCGTGTGCACTAGGTGGCGCTCCTCTGCGTGCTCCGTGTGTGGTAGGTGGCGCTCCTCTCCGTGTTGCGAGTGTGGTAGGTGGCGCTCCTCTGAGTGCTGTGAGTGTGGTAGGTGGCGCTCCTCTCCGTGTTGCGACTGCGGTAGGTGGCGCTCCTCTCCGTGCTGGTTCTGCTGCAGGTGGCGCTGCTCTCCGTGGTGGCTGTTCGCTAGGTGGCGCTCCTCTCCGTGCTGCCGTGCCTTGTTGCAGTGGTTACTCTGCGGCAGGGTAGAGTTCGGTATCTTGCCATGGCTTTGGTTCTGGTTTTGGTTGTGGCAGTGACCGTGGCTGTGATGTTGATGATGTTGGTGATGATCATGGTCCTCGCCACTACCATTCGCGAACGTCTCGAAATTACTGCAACAAATTAATGAGTCAATTATAGAAACCATTTCAGATTAATTAAAGCTACACAACCGATGAATGATGAATCCCAGCGATATTAACGTAAAACTATTATAAATAAATGACATGAACAGATGTAATAAATTAATGCCCATAGATTTATAGCTGTTTATCGTAAGACTGATTTGGCCATGGAAAAGACAACTGAGATTACAAGGTCAGGATGATTATGCATAACATATAGATATTTCATGGATTATTTTCCACCCTTGACATTTATGATACCAGCAATATTTTTTAAATTGTCTGCATCAATATTCTGTAATTCGCCTACATTGCAAGCAGCGAATCACGGTATACACATTTGCTAACGGTTGTATGACAACAATAATTGTTTTGATAACGATCTAATAGCCTATAGGAAACTTTTTGCTAGTTTTCCGAGCTCTAACGTATGAACAGTAGAGAATGTCGTGAGATCCGGTAGTGCACGCACGCACGCACGCGCACGCACGCACTAAGTAGTACGCACGAATTAAAAGGCCACTGTCCCAGTCCGCTCCGGCACCACTTGCGATGGCTCTACCCACGCACGCGTACCCTACCCTGCGCCGCTCTATGCGCCTCACGTTCTGCTAGGCTCGCCGGCGGCCGTGAGCAGGGTAGAGCCATGGCCCGCGGCCGCAATGTGCGGGTTTACGTAGGTCATCTGAAGTGGGTGTCACTTTCCCACGGGGGTTTGTCTATATTCAGGCCGGTACAGGAGATAATTTGCATATTTTATCACGTGGTTTGTGTTATAACCAATCAGTTGTAATCGCGTGTTCGTGACGTCACTTCCAGCTGTGAAGAAGATGGTGAAGGAGGAGGAAGGGGAGAAGGGAGAAGGTGGTGGAGAAGGAGGAGGGGAGAAGTCTGGCCACTGTATACATCCCGCCACCGCAGCAACGCTTTGTTTACTTTTGTTTTATGACGAGCAATAAAACTTCCTCATGAGCTCGTTGTTTAAACACGCCCACAAGATGGGACATGTAAACAACTGTACGTATAAGTGGGTTAAAAAGTGAAGGTACCATAGCGTGCCAAGTGATAACGTTGCAGCACGCAAGAACGGCCCGCGCATGCGTCATGCGGGCATCCATCATGGCGTCGTGTCCTACATGCATCCTGCTACTGCGCACGTCATCGCAAGGGATGACGTAATACCACCGCGCACCTCGCCTGCCGCGACGTTTTACAGTCAAACGTAGAATGTCATGCGTGTGACTGTCCCTCTCTCTCTCGCTCTCTCTCTCTCGCGCGCTCTCTCTCTCTCTCTCTCTCTCCTAAAAATAACCTCTATTTTAAACTCACTGTAAATGGAAGCTCTTTTGCGCCGTTCTCTATCTTCGTTATACATTCCTCAAGAGGGGAAGAAAATGTGATTGTTTTCGCTCACTGACCCGCAAAGATCGCCTGACAGATAAATCCACCTATCCTATCCCACAAAGAATGCTTCAACTGCTCCCATCAGAATTGCAGAGTCATGAAGTCGAATGGACACCGCTATTTATATCATACATATTAACAAGAGTGGATAATAGAGATCTCTATTATGCACTCTTGATATTAATAGACAATGCGGTTGGAGGCAGTGCGCGTGGCTCATAGGGTCTATGCCCCCCAGGGTACTGCCGGAACGTACCCTGGGTACGGTGACGGGTCCGGTATATCGGAACGTACCCTGGTCACTATTTGATATGGTTAGGGTTAGGATTAAGATTAGGGTTAGGGTTAGGATTAGGGTTAGGGTTAGGGTTAGGGTTAGTGAGTATGCGTAGGCGACTCCCTAGACTCGTTAGTGGAGTAGGCGAGGTACGGTCCGGCATATTAGATAGTACCAGGGTACGTTCCGGCAGTACCCCGGAGGACATAGAGTCATAGACCCTCTCAGCGTTTAGCGTGTGTCTCTTGAGCCGGCCACTTTTGCGGAGAATTCTTATGTTCGCGGTGGTGTGGCAACGCGAGAGAAAAAATATAAAAAAGGAACTTTATGTTTTAGTGTTTTTAAACTTTATAGCCGGAATCGACAGAGGGTGACGTTTGTTTATTTGCGTTAGAAACACAACGGAAAAGTGGTTCGGTGACTTCGGGTTCATGTTTTTTAATACCTCATATAATAAACTATTTGAGGGTAACTAACTACTACTACCAGGGCATTGCTCCAAAAGGTAAACACCACGAGTGACCGTTATAGACAAATGACCGTTCCATAGAGGCGGTTAACTGCATATTTTCCACTTCAGGGAAGCGCAGTGTCCTTTATAGACAGGTTTGGCTGTACTTCATCATTCAAGTAACGGACTTCATCGCACCCGTGGGTGTGACCCTTCAACAGACTCCGCCATCGTTGCCCGCAGCACAGCAAAGCTCATTTGCCAACATCCGATTTGATCTAAACCTTTGCCGATAAAATCAGAGACATCCAATATATCACCAGCTTCTCCCCCTCCTCCACCACCTTCTCCCTTCTCCCCCTCCTCCTTCTCCACCAGCTTCTCCCCTCCTTCTCCACCGCGATTACATCTGATTGGTTATAACACAAACCACGTGACAAAATATGCAAATTATATGTCCTGTACCGGCCTGAATATAGACAAACCCTTCCCACGGGCGTAGATTGAAGGCACGTGATCACGTCTTATGACGTCACTGCAATCATTTCCCTATATTATTATATTATTATACTCTTATTTCCCTAACCCTAACCTTAACCCTAATCCTAACCCTAACCCTAATGCTAAAATATTACAAATTTACAAAAAAAAACAAATTTTAAATTTTAAAATAAACAAAATTAGCCAAAAATAATAAATTAGCCAATCAGAGCCGAGCACCCTCAATCTACGCCCGTGGGAAAGTTATTCCCATCTGAAGTTCTATCACAGCAAAACCGAGCAAACGACGGTCGCGCTACATCCTGAGCGCTGCTCAACCAGGCGCGCTAACCGATACGCGGCACCGCTAGGCGTTCAAACCGATAGACGGTTCCGTGTGCTGACACTTTCCCGGCTCTCCGGCGAACGGGAAGCGAACACAGAACCCCGTTGTTATCGCGGAACAACAGGATGCAACCAGCACTCACTCACTCCCCCATTCACCGGGATCGAGCGTTCTCCATTCGTTCACAAAACCTCCCGGTTTCGCAACATTCGCACCGCCATTCTCCCAATCACATCCGCACGATCCGTAACCACGGCGACAGTAAATGCACTCGATATATCCTGTCGGCTTGTAGTCTTGTCCCTGTGTTAACTCGATCCCGCTGAGGGGCGGACCGGGGAAGGCACAGCCCTCACACACGACACCGGTGACGGCACCACGTCAGCACGAAACAACACACTCCAAAATGGTCACCATTCATGTAGCTCCAGGTTGATGCTAATAGTAATACCAATGCTAATACACACCGGTGCGGTTAGGGGTAGGTTACCAAAGTTGAGGTTATCATACTGCTGATTACAAATGAAACATGTATATTCCAGCTGTCGCGCATATTGTCCTACAACGGCACATCTTTGTTGTTTCACTTTATCTGCACTAGGTAAATACCGCTTATTTTTCAATCAAATCCACCGATATCAGATCACCTCCTTCGTTATTCCACGCCCACGAGATTACCTGTGAAACTCTTCAATCCGTAAAAGTAGTTGATCTGCTATTCCTAGCATCATGCTTGCCTGTAGTTATAGTGCTACTGCTAGCCACGCGAGTGTGTGAATGCTCCTGCGTGCGAGCGCATGGGTTTGCGTGTGTGTGAGTGTGTGTGTGTGTGTGTGTGTTACACGCACAATACCGGTATTCTACTGGGCCCGAGTGGGGACAGTCTAGATTTACTCCCGCGTTAAGGAAATGACACGTATGGGGCTTGCGCCCATCGCCCCAGGGTATACAATGGCGGATGTTACCTACTGACGCACGCACGCGCGCACGTGCACGCGCGAGCAGACTATAGCGAGAGCTAACGAGTAGCCCCAAGCTCTCTCTCTCTCTCTCTCTCTCTCTCTCTCTCTCTCTCTCTCTCACTCTTTGGCTTGGCTACTCGGGTTACATTTATCAACTTGTCGCCACGAACCCCGCGGGCGCGACGCTACGGCAGGGAACGCCTTCCGAAATATTGCCGGAACATAGTGCGTGTATACATTTGTTTAGAAAACATCGCGCTGTAGCCGTGGAGAGTTTAGCTTGTTAATGACGTTAGACTGACCCATCAAACAGTCGTCACGCTTGCTCTGCCGCAGAGCGGCGCCACCGACGATTGGACCATGCAAACACGCCATCGGCTGGAAAAGTTCAAGGACCAATCACGATAGACATTTTAACTCCGGCTGATGACGTTTCTGCTATGCAAGCAGGGTGTCTGGTGGCGCCCTCTTGTTATTCTAAATTGCTCGTTTACGTGCAAAAGGTTGAAAGCTTGTTTCGTCGCTCAATGACGTCACAGTGTGGACTGTACAATTTTTTATAGGGTTAGGGTTATGGTAATAGGGTTAGGGTTAGGGTCACAATGCACCTTAAAACAGGAGTTTGAGTCCGTACGGACGTGACGACACTGTGACGTCATTGAGCGACGAAACAAGCTTTCAACCTCTTGCCGTTTACGTGGCAACCACAAAACATACCTTGACCGATTAAGAACACGACGCGGAGCCACAGGCACTTGGAACGTCTCAATAAAAAAAAGGTAAATAAACACGAGGGGTAACCTCTGTTATTCATGTTGTTTGTGCACAGGGCGTGCGTGCGGTGTACTTGTGTGTTGCAGATGAGCATTTGGCCGGCATTTACGGGTAATTATCGGCAATAATAGGCGAAATAGAGTAGAGAAACATTAAGACTTTAGTAATAAATACATTTCATGTTTATTTACCATTATTTTTTTTATTGAGACGTTCCAAGTGCCTATGGGCAGAGACATCCGAACTTTGCTAAATGGTTTGGCGACATCACATGTCAATGCTGATGATGTGGCCAGCACAGGTTAGTTGCGAACAAAAACGCTTGCCTTGATGGCAAAATGAGCGCCCACATAGGCATCTCACGCTGTTCCAAAACTCGCCCTATTCAGCCTGACAAGAATTACTCATTCCAGTAACACTAATTTAATCCTAATAAAAGATCCTATGAAATAAAGTAAAAAATAAATAACATCGCAAAACAGCGGCCAATTTCACGATGTCAAACTTGACTCGGCAAATCTGTTCTCCACCTGCAATCTGCTCGATGGGCTGAAATTCTAAAGTCGAAAGGAGGTTCGAAAGGGGGTTCGAAAGGGGGTTTCGAAAATTCGAAAGGGGGTTCAGTGGCACACTACCGCCCTCTAGTCATTGTGAACCACTCTCCCACCAGTAATGCCCTTCAGCACAACAGCCAAACAAGATCAGTTATGGCTCACAGACTAATTCCAGGAAGTTATGTTCTAAACATGAGAATTCGCGTGTTTATTATTCTACCGCCAATCGAAAGCTGCTACTATAGCAGGACGCGCGGGTTGTTTTCCGGTGACACAGATCGCTTTGAAGAGCACCGATAAAAATAACCTAAATATCTATTTATGACTTGCAATGCGAGTTCACAGGTGCTAGGAGGATAGTGTAAATGTCACGAAGACATTTAACATATAACATCAAGTGTCCGGTCACATCTCTGTGTGACACTATACCGCCCCCTCTTCCTTTATAAAAGGAAATACGAAACGAACTGTAAACGTGTACGCATACCACCAAGTTAGGATCATGTCATATAACCGCGGGGAATATATACGCATACGACATATAAAACTGTAGCTTTTCAATGTCAGAGCAATTGCATAATTGTTTATTTGCAAGGCGATTACTACAAGATGTGCTCACACGTGCGGAATACAATTATAGTTAGCTATGAGCAACTAGGCCGAACACCTACTAATGAGGCAGCAATTTTGATGTTGGTCGCATCGCTTTTGCTGTTTTGAAATTAGCACGCACGCACACGTACCACAGACGCACGCACACGCACGCAGGCACTCAGTCATGTACACGCGCACGTAATCACGCGCACACGCACACGCACGCACGCACACGCACGCGCTGCGCGCGCACACAACACACACACGCACGGCGCACGCACACACACACAACACACACACGCGCGCACACACACTATAACAGGCTTTGTGCTACGAGAACTCGACCTCGTACCCTGAGCCAGCAGAGCCGTTTCTCTGCACCGTACCCGTAGTATAGCGTGCGCGCAGACACGAGGTGTACACGCCTGGAATCTCGAAATTCGAGGCGGACATCCCAGCTTCATCCGCGGACCGGAGGCCTGAGTGTACGCTAGCCTAGACTGGTACCCCGTCTCTTCACCTCGTCCCCACACCATTTAACTGTGACGCAGGAAAGAGACACGGCGGCCGTCCACTGCTCGGCTGGGAGATTAGCATCGCACGGCTAGGTACGGTTTCCCTAACGACGATGTCGTGTGTTTATCAACCAACCTGTTGCGCATAATATTATGCTTAGCGCCAGCACGCGAAATACGCTTTTTTGCCGAAAGACGGCGCCCTTGTACCCTGACCGATCAGCCACGTTACCGATTCACCGTCGACTTTTCCGGGCGGAGGAAGGGGGGGGGGGAATCTGTGTATATGTTTCGGGGGTGGAGGGAGGGAGGGGGGATTCTGTGTATATGTTTCGGGGGCGGAGGAAGGGGGGTATTCTGTGTATATGTTTCGGGGGCGGAGGGGCGGGAGCGGGGGAATTTTGTGTATATGTTTCGGGGGCGGAAGGAGGGAGGGGGGCATTCTTGTGTATATGTTTCGGGGGCGGAGGGAGGGAGGGGGGATTCTGTGTATATGTTTCGGGGGCGGAGGAGCGGAGTGGGATTCTGTGTATATGTTGGTTTGTGTATATTCAGGCCGGTCAGGAGATAATTTGCATATTTATCACGTGTTTGTGTTATAAACCAATCAGATGTAATCGCGTGTTCGTGGACGTCACTTCCAGCTTTGAAGAAGATGACCAGTGAAGGAGGAGGAAGGGTGAGAAGGGAGAAGGTGGTGGAGAAGGAGGAGGAAGAAAGCTGCGTGGAGAAAGAGGACAGGGGAAGAGGAGAAGGTGGTGTGAGAAAGAGGAGGGCGGAAGGCTGGTGGAGAGGA
Source organism: Priapulus caudatus (assembly GCF_000485595.1). NCBI lineage: Eukaryota > Metazoa > Priapulida > Priapulimorpha > Priapulimorphida > Priapulidae > Priapulus > Priapulus caudatus. The sequence continues at coordinate 501,585 of NW_014577160.1, forward strand.
GGAGGGAGAAGGGAGAAGGTGGTGGAGGAGGGGAGAAGCTAGGTGGAGAGGAGGGGAGAAGCTGGTGGAGAAGGAGGAAGGGGAGAAGGGAAAAGGGTGGTTAGAGAAGGAGAGGGGAGAAGCTGGTGGAGAAGGAGGAGGGGGAGAAGCTGGTGGAGAATGAAGAAGGAAGAAGGGAGAAGCTGGTGGAGAAGGAGGAGGTGTGGAGAGGTGGTGGAGAAGGGAGAAGGTTGGTGCCAGGGAGAAGGGCACCTCACCTGCCCCACTTCTCCACCACCTCCTCCACCAGCTTCTCCCCTCCTCCTTCTCCACCAGCTTCTCCCCCTCCTCCACCACCTTCTCCCTTCTCCCCCTCCTCCTTCTCCAACAGCTTTCTCCCCTCCTTTTCCACCGCGATTACATCTGATTGGTTATAACACAAACCACGTGACAAAATATGCCAAATTATCTCCTGTACCGGCCTGAATATAGACAAACCCGTATATGTTTCGGGAGCGGAGGAAGGGGGGGATTCTGTGTATATGTTTCGGGAGCGGAGGAAGGGGGAGGGGGATTCTGTGTATATGTTTCGGGGGCGGAGGGATGGAGGGGTACTCCGCCCCAAACTGAATCGCGTACATTGGACTCCGTGTGCTAGCACAGCACGTTCTACTGGTCAGCCATGTGCACATGTCTCATGCGCACCTTCACCCCGTGGCAGAACAAGTGTAAGCTCACTGTGTTGGCGCAAACAGTACATTTATTTACTGAAAAAATAAGTCCGAGCAAAGACCCTCCGATCTGAGTACACAACAGATTACTAAAATGTACAGTGGCCCTTGGTGGGACATATCAAGATTGTTCTTATCAGCTCTTAATCTTCAGTTGGTTAGTAATGATAAAATGATAAGTCTGACATCCTAGTTTAGCGAGGAGAAGTAGATTAGATCAGGTCTGTACGTAACCGCGTACATGTAGAGGTTGTTCCACCAGACAGTGACGCTCACTATACTATCACCAGCAGACTAGGGCACGAAGGGTCGTTGTCGTAACAGGTACTACAGATATGTACCCGAGTAGTTTTAGGTTGTTTAGTATAATATGTTTATATTTTTATATGAGGTATTGGTTTAGGGTTAGGCGTTAGGGTTAGAGTTAGCGGATTAGGGTTAGGGTTAGGGTTAGGGTTAGTGTTAGGCGTTAGGCTACACTTCTGTAGTACAAGTCTGGTACACTTTGTGTATCATATATTACCTCGGGTACATATCTGTAGTACCTGTTACGACAACGACCCTTGAGCCAGACTAGGTCACATATATGCCATCCAAAACATTGTTATGTTAAAGCCCCCCCCCCATTGTCCCTTAAAAATATTCTAAACATTTTTAACCGAACGTGGCCGTCAGTCGATTTAAAGGGACGATCGTTTATATAAGGGTAGCCTTCCACGTGCGCGTGTCTGTGTGTGTTTGTGTGTGTGTGTTGTGTGTGTGGTGTGTGTGTGTGTGTGTGTGTGTGTGTGTGTGTGTGTGTGTGTGTGTGTGTGTGTGTGTGGAGGGGGGGGGGGTTCGCCATTCGGCAGCCATTTGTGTCGAATTTCATATCAGGCATTAAACAGCCTCATTAACATAAAACCATGAACGTTTAGAGACGCGAACAGACACCAGTAGCTGGCGGGGGCTGGCCACTGTATACATCCCGCCACCGCAGCAACGCTTTGTTTACTTTTGTTTTATGACGAGCAATAAAACTTCCTCATGAGCTCGTTGTTTAAACACGCCCACAAGATGGCGACATGCAAACAACTGTACGTATAAGTGGGTTAAAAAGTGAAGGTACCATAAGCGTGCCAAGTGATAACGCTTGCAGCACGCGAACGCAAGACAGGCCCGCGCCATGCGTCATGCGGGCATCCATCATGCCGTCGTGTCCTACATGGCATCCTGCTACTGCGCACGTCATCGCAAGGGATGACGTAATACCACGCGCACCTCGCCTGCCGCGACGTTTTACAGTCAAACGTAGAATGTCATGCGTGTGACGTCCCTCTCTCTCTCGCTCTCTCTCTCTCGCGCGCTCTCTCTCTCTCTCTCTCTCTCTCTCTCTCTCTCTCTCTCTCTCTCCCTAAAAATAACTCTATTTAAAACTCACTGTAAATGGAAGCTCTTTTGCGCCGTTCTCTATCTTCGTTATACATTCTCAAGAGGGGAAGAAAATGTGATTGTTTTCGCTCACTGACCCGCAAGATCGCCTGACAGATAAATCCAACCTATCCTATCCCACCAAAGAAGCTTCAACTGCTCCCATCAGAATTGCAGAGTCATGAAGTCGAATGGACAGCGCTATTTATATCATACATATTAACAAGAGTGGATAATAGAGATCTCTATTATGCACTCTTGATATTAATAGACATGCGGTTGGAGGCAGTGCCGTGGCTCATAGGGTCTATGCCCCCAGCGTAACTGCCGGAACGTACCGCTGGGTACGGTGACGGGTCCGGTATATCGAACGTACCCTGCGTCACTATTTTGATATGGGTTAGGGTTAGGATTAAGATTAGGGTTAGGGTTAGGATTAGGGTTAGGCGTTAGGGTTAGGCGTTAGTGAGTATGCGTAGGCGACTCCCTAGACTCGTTAGCTGGAGTAGGCGAGGTTCGGTCCGGCATATTAGATAGTACCAGGGTACGCTTCCGGCAGCTACCCGGGAGGACATAGAGTCATAGACCCTCTCAAGCGTTTAGCGTGTGTCTCTGAGCGGCCACTCTTGCGGAGAATTCTTATGTTCGCGGTGGTGTGCGCAACGTCGAGAGAAAAAATATATAAAAAAGAACTTTATGTTTTAGTGTTTTTAAACTTTATAGCGCGAATCGACAGAGGTGACGTTTGTTTATTTTGCGTTAGAAACACAACGGAAAAGTGGTTCGGTGACTTCGGGTTTCATGTTTTTTAATACCTCATATATATAAACTATTTGAGGGTAACTAACTACTACTACCAGGGCATTGCTCCAAAAGGTAAACACACGAGTGACCGTTATAGACAAATGACCGTCTCATAGAGGCGGTTAACGTGCATATTTTCCACTTCAGGGAAGCGCAGTGTCCTTTATAGACAGGTTTGGCTGTACTTCATCATTTCAAGTAACGCGACTTCATCGCACCCGTGGGTGTGACCCTTCAACAGACTCCGCCATCGTTGCCCCGCCAGCCACAGCAAAGCTCATTTGCCAACATCCGATTTGATGTAAACCTTTGCCGATAAAATCACAGACATCCAATATAATACCAAAAGCTAATAATAAGAGGTATTATTAACGCAGATGGGGTCGTTGTCGTATCAGGTACTACAGATATGCCACCCGAGGTAGTTTTTAGGTTGTTTAGTATTATATATTTATATTTTTATATAAGGTATGTTTAGGGTTAGGGTTAGAGTTAGGGTACACTTCTGTAGTACAAGTCTGGTACACTTTGTGTATACATATATGTACCTCGGGGTCCTCGGGTACATATCAGTAGTACCTGATACGACAACGACCCCTTCAGCATTATTAACTCTTGATAATACACATATGAAGCTATGTTTGGACGCATTGTGGCAGTATATTAACGGTGAGCATTACTGTGATGGGTGTGTTTGTGTGTGCACGACACTGGCAGCAAGAACAGGTCCGCACCTGCAGCTACAGCACACACGCGGCCATTGACTATATATATTAACAATATATAATTATTTTTATGTATATGTTAATATATATAGTCAATCGCCGCGTGTGTGCTGTAGCTCCAGGTGCGGACCTGTTCTTGCTGCCAGTGGTGCACGATGGCAGAATTATGTGCGCGTAAATATCTATGGTTACAGCTCTTTCATCGGGTCGCTTAGCGTGTCGGCGCCGCGCATGCGTGTGTATGTGCGGAGGTCAGGCGTCAGACCATGGGTCTATTGTCCTAGTTCAGCGAAGATGCGGGTGCCAGGCACGCCGCGTGACGTCACGCACAGCCGCAGCCGGCGCCAAGCAATTCCTCATTCCTGCGCTGTCACGTGGATAGACTGACGCCACGACCGCCGCGCTGGCACGCTGCTGCGATCGCAGCGACGACGGGTGGCAATCTACACACGAGCTATTAGATGGGCGCCGTGGAAGGGTTCGCTGGGTCGTGACGATAGACGGCCACGCAAGAGTATTTTTTTCCACTGATCGCATTCTTCGTGGCGCGTCCAAATATAGGAAGCGATTGTTGACCGATTCAATAGAGACACGACTTTCTCTTTCCGTTCACCGTTTCTTTACAACTTTCCCCTCTGCGTTAGATAGCAGCGTGGCTCGCGGGGGAAGAGCTAGAGTGGGTGACAAGGAGGCCAGATGCTCCCTAGATTGCAGGGGAATGCGGGGCGAATAAAGACGAGAGCATAATAAATGTAAATCACTAGAAACAATAAACGCAATCAATGCCAGAGCGAATTCACCCACACCTTCAGCCTCGCTGACTACTATCGCATCGCTATCACTAGGTGTTGGCAGAAAGATGCGATATGATATGACTACTAGGCACTTTAATTTAATTTTTTTTTTTTTTTATGGTTAGGGTTAGGGTTAGGGTTAGGTTTTTTTTAAGTGCCTAGTAGTCATATCCTAAGTGCCTAGTAGTCATATCATATCGCATCTATCTGCCGGGTGCCTATCACTACCAACGTGTGACGTGTGACGCGTGAGAGAGACATCAAAAACCTGCCCTACACTTATCATAACTTACATTATCATACGTGTCATTTATTGGACGTTTTCTAAAAAAAATGAATTCCTGGAAAAAAAGAATTTTCTGGAAATTTCTCCCGCCTCCACCTCTGCGAATTTGATCAGATAAGGGTTGTTTACAACGTTATGTATCGTTACACTACGCTACACTGCCTGTAGGGGGCGCGGCGAGCAAAACATACAACTTGGCTGGGTTTGTCTATATTCAGGCCGGTACAGGAGATAATTTGCATATTTTGTCACGTGGTTTGTGTTATAACCAATCAGATGTAATCGCGGTGGAGAAGGAGGGGAGAAGCTGGTGGAGAAGGAGGAGTTTAGAAGGGAGAAGGTGGTGGAGGAGGGGGAGAAGCTGGTGGAGAAGAAGGAGGGGAGAAGCTGGTGGAGAAGGAGGAAGAGGAGAAGGAGGGGGAGAAGGGAGCTGGTGGAGGAGGAGGGGTAGAAGGGGAGAAGGGAGCTGGTGGAGGAGGAGGGGGAGAAGGGAGAAGGGGATAAGGA
>NW_014577160.1:506898-508376 GCF_000485595.1 Priapulus caudatus
CTCCCTTCTCCCCTTCCTTATCCCCTTCTCCCTTCTCCCCCTCCTCCTCCACCAGCTCCCTTCTCCCCTTCTCCCCCTCCTCCTCCACCAGCTCCCTTCTCCCCCTCCTTCTCCTCTTTCTCCTTCTCCACCAGCTTCTCCCCTCCTTCTCCACCAGCTTCTCCCCCTCCTCCACCACCTTCTCCCTTCTTCCCTCCTCCCTCTCCACCAGCTTCTCCCCTCCTTCTCCACCGCGATTACAACTGATTGGTTATAACACAAACCACGTGATAAAATATGCAAATTATCTCCTGTACCGGCCTGAATATAGACAAACCCAACTTGGCTTCAGCGCAAGTACAATATATTGTGCGATAATCATGGGCCATAGGCGATGTCAATCAACATAGCATAACCCCGGGGTTGTGTATTCACTATTCAGCCAGCTTTTACACGTCGTTCCCCAGTACGAGTGTGATTGTGTATACGTGTATACGTGTACTACTACTAGTCACGTTTGTCTGTTCGCTACGCCCTTCCTCCAACATCACAGAAAAATCGTGAACAGGAAATCACACAAATTACTCGTCCTGACGGTAATCATGACATATCCATCGCTGCCAACTATATTAATCAGTGATACTCGCGAACACGCTCAGCTGCACTAGTGTGCTGCACTAGTGACTGCATTAGTGCAGTCAGCTGCACTAGCGTGAGAGAACGATGTTGCCACCTTGCTACAATCACTCTGACATCTATCACAAACTCGCTTCTGGTATGCCGCACACGCATTGTCGATCTCCCTGCCCGTGAGGACATTCGTTGGCGAGTCAGTGGGCCAATGTGTCCAGTGCCCTAAATCCACTTATCTCCCGCGCTACATACCTCGCCTGCCCCTCTCCTTCATCGCATTCACCCTTCACTGCTCTGCCCCTGGCCAAACCGGATGTTGGGAATCGTACGCTCCACATACGCGCCAGTGATCGCGTCTATTCTAGTATAGCACGAACCGAACCGGACCTGCTATGCAACCGTTGCCGGCAGACACCACGTCCAAATCTTGCATCAGATGACCTTAACGGTTGTTTCGCATGACCTATATTCATACAATCGCACGCTGTGATCATCGCACGCTAACTAACATACGCACGCACGCACGCACACACGCACACACACACGCACCATGAAACCCACGTGCGGCATTTCATACGGAGAACATTTCACAACACGTGGTCAGTAGGAAGCCATATTTACGCAGTCAGTCCACCGCAGGTGTAGTGTCGCTGTTACACGACAAATTGGCAATTAATTCTCGACACCGTATACACTACAGGTTGCGACCGTAGACAGGAATGCATAGGCAAGCGGGTTGTAAATACCTGCTATGCATTTCCGACTACATTTGTAAATAGGAAGGTGACTCTTGCATTTCAATAATCACTCGATGACAGTGTAGAGAGAGAGAGAGAGAGAGAGAGAGAGAGAGAGAGAGAGAGAGA
>NW_014577160.1:508401-521424 GCF_000485595.1 Priapulus caudatus
ATTGTGAGAGAGATCGCCCGGCAATTTTTCACCCCACCAACATCCTTCCTTATAGGTGTTAGGACAGAGCAACGGAGCCAGGCGTCAGTAACATGATGCATGTGGCTGATCAGACTGAGGACAAGATTTGTATACAAGTTCTACATGTAGTTAGGCGAAAGCATTTGTCAGACCGTCTCAGAATGTCGGTTCTATGTTTGCACGATTACGTGTGTTGGGCGAAATTTTCAAACAAATTGTCGCCATAACAGAGATAGGTACTCTAATCTACGAGACAGAACACAACTACCGCCACGCACACACGCACACACACCATCACACACACACACACTCAGTTGCATGCACGGCACACACCACCACATTACACACAAACTCATGCTGACACCACACACACACACACACACACACACCACACACACACACACACACACACACACACACACACCACACAAACACACACCACACAACCACACAACACACATACACACCACTCATGCATGCCACGCCACACACACACACACACACACATACACACCACACACACACACACACCCACACAACACACAGCACAACACACACACACGCACACACACGACTACACCGCACACAGACACCAGACATCACACACACACCGCGCACACGCACACGCACACGCACACGCCACGCAACACGCGCACGGCGCACTGCGCACACGCACACACACACACGCACATTCCACACCACATGCACACAGCACCGCCACACTCATGCTGCACGCACAGCCAGACATACACGCACACACACACACACACACACACCACACAGCACAACACCACACACGGCACGCACACACACGCACGCACGCACACACGCCACACGACATACACACACACGCACGGGCACGCACCGCAGCACACGCACGCACGCACGCACGCACCACACACACACATGCACGACACACACGCACACAACACGCTACGCACGCACACGCAGCGCCATGCCGCACACAGCGGCACGCATGCACGCACACACACACACATACATACGCAACACACACACATACACCGCACACGAGTCACATTTATAGGTTACTGAATCAGCTTGCATATCCTATTCGCGGTGCTGTACATACTATGTGTGTAGGATCTATACGTGGATAAGGCAGGAAGCTTACAAACGTGAGCGAGAGAGAGAGCGAGAGAGTCTCGACTCAGCGATCCAACTCAGCTTCCTGTGACAGAAACCCGGCATTTAAATCACACTCAGAATTAACTACTGCCCACTGACACACCTCCTGACACGTACGCACGCACGCACGCACGCACGACGCCACGCGGGGATGCTCATACATCTCCATTAGACGACTGACTCTACTTGTATCTATATACAGCATGCCGTAGCTTTGCAGACATGTTATCTTACAGCATGCTGTACTGCAGCAGCATGTTTATATACAGCATGCCGCTAGCTATGCAGCACATGTTAATACAGCATGCCGATAGCTTGCGCACATGTTATATACAGCATGCGCCGTAGCTTGCCCCCAGTACATGTTAATAGACCCGCTCGCCACCAACTACCAATGTTTGATGCTGGCTATTGCTACTGTTATATTTGTCAACCAGATTCTTCATGGCTCTCGTAGCTGCTGCAGAAAAAATAAGGAGAACATGTTAGTCATTGAATTATCCAGTAATTGTACCAATACAGTCTTTCGCTACCGTTGTAATACCGAGGCGAACACATACTGCACTGAAATTATTCATGTTGATGGGGGACGTTACCCACAGCTCACGAATCAATGACTAAAGCACAGACATAGCTCGTGCACTGATGCAAGCGTGAAAAGTGGAAAACGTGGTAGAGACCCTTACCTCTTGGTTCATAGTATTTAGTATGTGATATCTGGGCATGGCCAGTTTCATTTCGGGGTAGTCTTTCACAAACCCCACCTAGTACAAATCGGAAAGCAACATTTTATACAACAATAGAGTAGGATACATCACAAACACACGAGTACACAACACTACCGTGTACATTTGGCAACACAAACAGACGTAAAACAACAACAATCTGTGCTAACCATTATGGCACCACACAGAAGTAAAACAACAACAAGTGTTTTACGTCACGTTAGCGCAAAACACATAAACACAGCAGTGATTACAACATTGCAGAGGCTAGAACAGTAGATCAAAGTGGGATTTAAGCAAGTTTAACAGAAACAAATTAAAATGGACGTTTCTACGTCACCCGACAATACATAAACCAGCCTTACAGACTACAAATCCTGACGTAAGATATAGCGTATATACCTAAAACCCTACAAGTAACCCGCGGCGAAACACATAAAATGCTTAGGCCAACCTATTATATATAATCACACTATTTCCCCATGGGGTTCAGAGTATATAAATATATGAACTCACGATCTCCGCAGGAGGCTACACGTTCAGACTTATGAATGCGTTTGACGTAAATGTCATTGTTGTGTCTGCTTTGCAGGCGAGCACGTGTATGCAGAACACACACTCTTAGCTCTCTCTGTTACACATCCGCACGCACGTTAAGGCCCAGCACACTGAGGTTCGTGCCCGAGCACGGAGCGTGGAGCGGGGGGGAAGAGCGGCGCCGAGTTTCGTGCTCGGCAGGAATCTCCCCCCCACACGCCTGAAGTTTTCAGCCTCGCGAGACTAAAATTGATCAAACACCGACAACAGATATTTTCCTCCCCTCTCGCAGACCGAAAATCACATGAGTCGACCCCGCCACACTCCACCACGAAAACTTCACGTTCGTGATTTCAGCACGAATGCTCACCGTGTGCGGGTGGGGGCGGGGGCCTTTAACACACACGTGTACTCTACCCAGCATTGACCGTTCTTTGCCACCACCATATCCGCGCCCAAGGCGACATCGAGGTTCACAACCACAGGCGCGGATAATCCGTTTACAACAACGCGTCGCCGCGACAATGTGGCTCGCACGGCAACTCGGCGAGCACGGGGGGGTGGGGCGGTCATGTCGAGGAAGCCTTCAGAAGGCCTGTTTGCGCTTCGTGACATGAGGGGACGCGGCCCGACGCGGGTTTTCGCAGACCCGCTCGCTCGCGGGTCTCAGCGAGACGGACGCGGGTCGATCCCGGGCGGCTGATCCGTGCCGCGCGATCAGCTTAGCAAGACGCGACGCCTTACAATGCTGGATGTAGCCAAACCCTCACGGCTGTGCACCCGTGTCACAGCTGTTACAGCAGCGTTGTGTGCGGAACCACGCGCGAACGCCATTCACTTTCCACCGCTGAACGTAAATCGTCGGGGCTCGCAATTGCTTTACAGAGTTTACGCAAAACATTACCGGCGTCGGCACTAGAGATTCTTATCGAATTTACAATTATTAGGGAAAGATTGTTATTATAGGTGTCGTGAGGCCATGGTGCCACTGTGTGCCATCGCCATCAATATCGCTGTATTTTACACTTATATGTAATCTGCGATCTCATAGGAAGCCAGACAAGCTGTTACCCAGACCCTCATTACAACATTCAGTTGTGTGTGTGAACATTTCATTGCACACGTTTTTGCACACGTTTTTCATACGTTTTATGCCCACACCGTTTTACTGCACACGTTTTATGCATACGTTTTTGCATACCGATTTTATGCACACGTTTTGAGCACACGTTTTATAGCATACGTTTTCATGCCATACGTTTTAATGCACACGGTTTAGGAATATATTGAGTTCTTAGTATAAATCTCGATTAGAATCTACCGCCGCATACATTATTTGCTCTGAAATATTATGATACTGTGAAAGCGCTATTGAATGCATCTTACTCTCTAAAACATTAGCAATCAATACTGACGCTTATACAAAACCATTACAGTCTTGAAACTTCTTTGGTACATTTCAACACCTGACCTCGGTTGCACTGAGGATGGAATGAAGCTGCATATATACTGTTTACATGTCACAATGGGACAGTGGGCGCATCCGTTATAATCACTGCAGCAAGACACAAGTCCGCCACCTGCCAGCATACAACACACACGATCTATTGCCTTATATATAACACGTATTAGTCAATTATATATGTGGAAGTTGTTATATATAGTGTTATATATAGGTCAATAGATGCTGTGTGCTGTAGCTGCAGGGTGCGGCATTGTTTTTGTGCCAGTGATTATAATTGATGAACTATTTCAGATCAGTCATCCATAATTCACCGAGTTCTAATACTCAATAGTAGTAATAAGTACAGGTAATTGTATTAGTAATAGTAATAGTAATACTAATTAGGCCTAGTAGTAGTGACTAAGTAGTAGTAGTAGTACATGTAAATTGCAGTGACCTTACCTTATGGTATCCACTATCTCATTTGAGCCTCCATCTTTGCGTCCTGTAATGAATTCGTGGAACAAGTGCAAGTTATACAGTCACCACGATAATCAAGGGGCGGGTCGGAGCGAACACGCAAATCGATAATTACAGAATGACGCGCGAGCAATCTGTCAATTGTCTGTGCTACAGCCTAACGCGTGCAGTGCCCCATAGCTGCAGCTGGGCAGTGAGTGCGCTAGTGACCCACATGAATGCCTCGACTTACCGATGGAAGCAAGGGCCAAGATATATGGCCGCCTTCTGCTCCTGCTCGAACTGTTGCCAATTCCCAGTTCAAACGCCTTCCTGCCCTCCTGGGATCTTTCCTAACAGCACAGCTGACTGTCGCCTACAATCAAATGACTCATCATTAAGCACATTATGATGTAGAGAATAGCCCGCTTCCCACAAAACACTCTCACATATCCACAGGCACCATGCAATGCCCTCGGTCACGTGGTCAGATGCTCGTCGCTGATATCCGCCAGAGAGCAAGAGGCGCTGTGCGCTCATCGTCCACTCAGATCACTCAGTGAGGAGAGCGAGAGCCGAGAGCGCCATCTGTCGTGCAGTTGTTCTGTTGTGTTTCTGTTTCTGTTGCAGTACGTTGCAGCTATGGTTTGCAGTATCCAAAATTGGCCCATCGAGGGAAACGAATCGGGAAAGGTGCTAATTATTTAAGAATTTGATGTTGAGCTGACGCTTAGATGTTAATTGCGCTCAGCCCGTCGCAGTTACTACTGTTGCCGGTCACTCAGTGTGCTTCCCTGTATCATGTGCGGACAAAGAAGGAATTTCATGTACTGCGTCAGTTTTGTCGCATGGTACGTGGAATCCTTTTGTGTTTCAGACGGATGCAACGTTTCATTGATGCGAGCCTGATAAACTCCTCCTGTTGTATCTGCCTAGGTTGCATTGCTCTCACTCGTCTTTTGCCGGTTTGAACTGTTGTCAGAAAATCTGACGCGGGGGTAGGATATATATGTAGGATATAATCTTGTAGGGCGGCTTGATTGTAATTTGCCTACAGGGTAGGAACGAATATATCCATAAACTCCTGCCTTTTTGCAACTGTTTAGACATGTATTGGACATCATTAATCCTACATGATTTTATAGCTTTACTACATACTTTCATCATTTCAGGACTGGTACACAATGAACTAGAGATTGAATAAAGCGCGATGAAAAGCGTTTTTGGGTCACGTCTGCGGACTTGATTTCACTATTCCATTCGCCATACACAAATATTGATCCCACATAATTCTGAAAAAAAATTGCATGCTTGTCAATGGCTTCTCTTTTATACATGAGAGAACACATTATATTCTTAATTAGCCGAGGAAGTATGTTTTGTTACTCGGGGCGGCTTTTTTAATCCGGTTTTCTATTTCAAGCTGAGGGGGGTGTACGTAAAATTAAGGCACTGGCCCACTTGCTACTAAGGCGTACAAGTACAAAGACAAAGTACGTTGTTTATCAACACCGAAAGAAAGGGCGGGCGACTGGGGCAGTCGCAGCAATGGATGGCCACCAATATGTTCGAAAACTTGTCACATATTTTTTTACTGCATTTATCAAGAACAACTTGCATTATTGAGTGTTTTGAACACGGACGAAATTGACTCGCCAGCGCCATCTTTTTGATAATAAAATCTTCGTAAAATTAAACTGAAAGTAATAAATCAATCAAAATAATGGATTCTTTCAAAGTGCCTAGCCGCAAAGGAGAGTCTGAAAGAGGACGCCAACACGTGCTAGATTGCAGGAAAAAAAAATTAAGAATTTTACAATTAACTAGAGAGAAGAGAGAGCATTTTAATATGGAATTTACAGAAACAAAACTAAACTTGAAGGGATTCTTCAAAGACGACACGTGGTAAAAGCTGTGATCACTGATCAGACGTTATCACTTATTAAATGAAAGCAGTGATCAGCAGTGATGAATGAGGACAAAGGATGGGTTTCATTAAACAAGACGGATTTTCACACAAGCATCGAAAAATCTTACAAAAGCTTCTGTTTTGCATGTAGTATGTAGTTAGTTACCAAGAGAAGTTCAATTATGCTGAACTAAGAACAAACCTCGGAACTATCATGATAACATTTAGTTACCCATATGGCAGCTTTGATGTAAGATATCTAGTTTGCACAGTTCTGAAGCGTATCGGGGAACTGGCCTGGCAATGCATATTATCAAGAGCGTATAAAGAAGGCTTATACGCTCTTGATATTATAACATTAGGAGAATCATTTCTTTTAAATGCAGGGACAGAGTTATTGAATCGGCAAAGGTAATTTTTGGCATAACATACAGAAAGATTGACACGCTTTCTTACAAATATAATCAATGTGTGCAAGATAGCTATTAGAAATGGCACCAAAAAATTTGTAAGTAGGGTTGTGAGACAGGTATTTATGGTAAAGTAAGTAAAATTCGAGAGTGATTTAGAGTTGATAGTGCAAAGGATTTTCTTTTCAGTCTTGAAAGACATACCAAAAGTTGTTTCCCACTGCCAAGAACGTGTAAAGATACTCTGCAGAGATCATATGCATATAATACACATATACACCAATGGTACATTTTTATTTACAATTGTAATTGTTTCCATGCAGGCAATTTACTATAAACATAAGAAACCGAAACTGTACAAAGACAATGTAAGCCACAGATACAATAAGGTGCTTATAGAAATGCTATTTAAGGATATCAATAAAAATGGTTTGCCTTGACAGTAGAATGATCATAGATAAAATTTTTAGATGTGAATCAGGAAAAGTGTTTATGGTTGTAAGCACCCAACATTATATTATGCGAGTATTTTGTGTTAGTGTCTGTGAGAGACAGTGTGTGTGTGAGATAGAAAGAGAGGGGGAGGAGCGAAGCATGAGAGAGAGAGGGAAAAGCTGAGAGAGATGGAAGGGAGACACAGCGAGGGAGGGGAGGAGGGGAGAAAGAGAGAGAGAGAGAGAGAGAGAGAGAGAGAGAGAGAGAGAGAGAGAGAGAGAGAGAGAGAGAGAGAGAGAGCTAGAGCAAGAGAGTGAGGAGAGAGAGAGAGAGAGAGAGAGAGAGAGAGAGAGAGACAGAGAGAGAGAGAGGTAGTTTAGAACCAGCCATATCTGCATCCTCTCCTTCCGCCCGCCACGGCATCCATTCATCCTTCATCTCTCAATTTGTCGCACGTTAATTGCGGCCCTGAGCTTCGTTACGAAGAAGGAATTAGTTTTTTCCCATGAATTTTCTTGTGGCATTGTTCGTCGTCGTCGAGGAGGAGGAGGAGGGGGAGAAGGAGGGGGAGAAGGAGGAAAAGGAGAAGGGGGAGGAGGAGGAGGAAGGAGGAGAAGGAGGAAGGAGGGAGGAGGAGGAAGGAGGAAGAGGGGGAGGGAGGAAGGAGGAGGAGGGAGGAGTAGAGAAGAATAGGAGGCTAACGGGTTCGTATCGTTCGAGAATAATTTCATATATGCACCTGACTTAGTAATCAAGCAATCTGAAAATGATCGGAAATCCTTAACCAAATAACCCATAATAATAATAATAATAATAATAATAATAATAATAATAATAATTCTGAATTGAATCCCTATGTCCCAGGTTGGGACACGGCCAACCCAGAAGCCACCGGCTAATGCCGTGATCCACTTTGGAAAATAATAATAATAGGCTCTTTGTTTTAACCACGCACATTATCGCCAGTCATTACGACCCGGACCGTGAGATGCCACCCTTAATAACTGCTGTATCACTGCGGGTGGTCGTAGAAAATTCCGGAGAGAGTAGCAATGAAACGTGGCAAAACATGGCCTTTCACAGATGAGGAAGAAGCAACTGCATTCAGTAGAGTCATTCATATATTTTTTGCTCTTTTCATCCGTTCCTTTCCCCTTTGCCTCGATTGCTCCTGGGTTTCTCTCCTATTGGCTTTCTGTTCTCTGAGCTTCCTTCCAGTCCGGCCTCCTTTCCTCTTGGCCTCTTTTTCATCGTGTATTCCTCTTCGTCTACAGAGGGCTTCCTATCTACATAGTATGTTCTCATCGTGGCTTCTCCTCGTATTGTTTTCCTCTCCCCATCGCCTCCCATTCGCTCCAGCAAGCTTCATGGTTACCGATGTGTTCGGCTCTCACTCACTGAAGCTGAGCGTCACAGCTACACACATACATGGATCGAGCCAGCACACACTCAGGGCGTTAGTACAGGGGTAAATGACCCTTGCGGCGGGATTCAGCGACTTGTGAGACGGCCCCCCTTCAGCTGATCAGGTGAATGAAATGTCATACGCATAATCCATTACGGCATTGATTTTTCTAACTGAGTTCACCGCCACCAGGCGCCGCTGCTGCTCCAGCATCTGCTGCCGTGTGTATATATATTGATGCGCGCGTGGATGCTGTGGATGCTGTTAGTGGAGCTTCCCCCATTCATGCTGTACGGCTGAACACACGATGCAATAGAATTATTGCTGTGTCACCGTAAATTACCATTGTGGGAGTAGAGGCCACCGCAGGTGACTGTTGTGGGGGGGAGGTGGTCATGGCAGATGACTGCTGCAGGAGTAGAGGTCATGGTAGATGACTGTTGCAGGAGTAGAGGTCATGGTAGATGACTGTTGTGGGGGTAGAGGTCATGGCAGATGACTGTTGTGGGGGTGGGTGTCATGGCAGGTGACTGTTGTGGGGGTGGTGGTCATGGCAGATGACTGTTGTGGGGGTAGAGGTCATGGTAGATGACTGTTGTGGGGGTAGAGGTCATGATAGATTACTGTTATGGGGGAAGTGGTCATGGCAGATGACTGTTGTGGGAGTGGGTGTCATGGTAGATCACTGTAGTGTGTTGGGGGCATGGCAGATAGATGGTGTGGGGGTGGCGTTACATTTCACACATTACAAGCAGACCAGTCACTGTCAGACGCCAGAGAACATTAAACAGTTAATGAACACAAAATAGAATGTACAACCTAGGACCTACACATTTGACCGCAGTAACTAGAAACGGTGACATGCAGCAACATGATCAGTGAACTTAACAATAAAAGCCAACGATATTGTTGATGATGATGATGACGACGACGACGATAGTGATGATGATGACGATGATGACGATGATGACACCATCATCGTCCCGCTGCGGTGAAGCCACGTCACACTTAGCGCCACGTGATCAGCAGATGAAATGAGCGCAGCAATCTCTATCGAGTTAGCAGCGGTGCTCCTATTAGGGCCACCACCCCACTCATCTATAGTGGCCCAGATAGTCGCTCATATAAGATTGGGGGGACATGATTACCACGACACCACCACACTCGACCGCATCTCAGAGAGCCATCCGCCGACCAAGTATGAGCTCTTGTAATCCTAGTCGCGCGCCATTCGAACATCAACAGTTAACACCATCGCAAGTGTCGAGGCGGATGGTCACCGGTTGTACGCGAGAGGTGCCCATCTACGACAGAAAAATGAACAGTGAAGTGTTTCGCTCACTGCTAACTTCATTGCGCAGAAAATCCCGCGATTGGGGAGGACGAGGAGGAGGAGGGGGAGGGGAAGAAGGAAGAGTAGAAGGGGGAAGAGGAAGAGAAAGAGGCGGAGGAGCAAGACGAGGAACAGGAGCAGGAGGAGGAGGAGGAGGCGGCGGCAGAGGCAACAGAGGGGGAAGAAGGGGAGGATGGGGAAGTGGACGGTAGGAGGAGGAAGAGGAATATACGGATGCAGGGAAGGAGTACGAGGGAAGCTGGGACTCGCGAAGCCCTACCTAGTGTAGTGACGTGACCTCTAGCAACCTTAACAAATCTAGGAGCTCGAAAGCCGCGCAATGTCATTAGCGGGCACATCGATTAGCGAAGCAGCAGACGTTAATTAACCCGCGGATGCGGACGCTGCAATATCACGAGCGACACCAACGACAATGCAGCAGCGAGGCTCTGTCGGGCGAGCTTTGTTGGGAGTTGTTGGGAGACAGTGCGGTGTGAATGGTTACCGCACGCACGCGTTCGTTCTAATGGAAACACAGCGACGTCGGCCAGCCGACCCCAGTGACAAGCGATTCTAAGCAATGTTGTTGTTTCTCTCTCGCTCTCTCGCTCTTCTCTCTTTCTCTCTCTTTGTGTGTGTGTGTGTGTGTGTGTGGTGTCTTTGGTGTGTCGTGCGCGCGCGCGCGCGGTGTGTGTGCATGTGTGCGTGCGTGCGTGTGTAGCAACGTACACAATCACTCAGCGGGTGGCGATATCGGCATCAACCGCGTGGGACACAATAGGATAGAAACACAACACCCGCCCACCCTTCCGACTGCAAACATGAAGAGATGAAGCGAGACTAGAATTGCAATTAGCCTACGGCTATGAATATGAGAGATGCTCTATGATCGCGTCGACATCGGCCTTTACGAGGGGCGCAAGCACTCATGATCACACGGCGTTTCAGATGTGCCTGTTGTTGACATCGATGGGAAAAACAAGAAGGACGCGCGCAAGTACGTACAATGAATTTCTCTCGCAATCGATGCCTCGCGTTGGGATCGTTCGTGAATAAATTACATCGCGAAAGGTGACCGGAATTATTCGCTCTCGTCTACAAACACTGATACCTAAGTTTAACACAAGTTTGACTCCTACTTCACACCACTTTCAGACTACGGCTACGATCCGGCAGCCATCGTGACTTAATCTACCTTATCCTTCTTCTTGGCCTGCCTTCGCGAACGAAGATCTAAGAAGGCAGTTGTCCCCGTCTGCTGCATGGTGACATGGTTCGCTGGTGACTGACAAGCCCGATACGGGACAGGCAGGTCCGGACACAGCGGCTGCAGATGAAAGTCGTCTACCTTATATCGAGAGCTAATAATGCATATTTTTAGCTATTAGCTTTAGGTATTATTACTATAATTAGCTCTTGCTTATATTATAATTATGATTATTAATCTATCTTAGCGCAAGGCATAATTACGTATATGAGTCAGTTACCCGAGTAAGGAGCCTCGCGTTTGTTAATCAACCCACCCGCGTACGTCGCCACTGACCGCGCAGCTTCCCCAACCCCGTTGCTAACAACTACAACACACGCGGCACAGCGACGGCTTACGCAAGGCCGCGCAATGCACGGGCGGATGGCGATTAGCTCTTGATGATATTAGTAGCGTAACTCATTGAAACGCCTGCCCGCAGAAAATAACATCTCTAGTTAAAGGTGTGAGAGAGCAGCAGCAGGAGCAGTAGTAGCGGCGGCGGCGGTGGCAGGTGTGCGAGCGAGCACGCACTGACCCAGCTGTGCAGCCGATGATGAGGATGAGGAGGCAGAGCTTCGCGGGGATGCCGCCGCCGCCGCCGCTGCAGCAGCGAGATGAGATGCTCCCCCAGCAGTATCCACATCACAACAGCCGACATTAGTTGAGTTCACCGCCACCAGGGGGCGCGTATCGATCGCCGTCGCTGTATTTCCCGACGAGAAGTGTCACGCTAGCAGTAGCGCCGGACGACGGTGCGCAGCGGTTAGCGTCAGGGGGAAGGCGGGAGGAGGGAAGGCGCATGCTACGAGTGGTGTGTGGCGCGCGTGCGTGTGTGCGTGTGTGCGTGCGTGCGTGCGTGCGTGCGTGCGTGCGTGCGTGCGTGCGTGCGGCGCGAGGGTGAATGACCGACCGACCAGCGCGCGCACACCAGCAGGGCTTGCGCTACAGCCAGAGCACCGGTGTAGACGACACACACGTATACACACGCCGCAGCTTGGGTGTCGCCTGCCCAGTCAAGCATACCGATGACAAATATGGAACCCCGCTCGCGAGACGTCATTGTTCAGCGATAGCGGCAGGTGGGCGATCACGGAGCTGCGACCACTCTACCGCACCGACGAAACACGAAACAACGGGAACATTTATTTACAAAAGCCTGCCGCTGACGGCTGCGCCCTTCCTCGACCTCTACCCCTTCCTACCCACACCCACCCACACGCACGCGCGCGCGTACACACACTCACGGAGCGATAAACTTTGTTAGCGCTATGAGTTATGAGCTAGTAGGAAAACATAGGCGGGTAACATAGGTAGGCGGGGCGTGCCATGTTTGGGTTCAAGGACGACGAACTTGCGGAGAAATCATGTCGCAACTTGCAGAGTGCCGAGGTCGGCAGAGATGACGCAGCACGCATTATCCTCCCTGTGAAGACAACTACAATATATGTAACAAACATGAGTAAAGCCTAGCGCAGACCTGTGACTTTTTCATGCAACTCGACAGCGATTCTAGAATCGCTGTAAAACTTGCTGTGAAATCGCTAGGACTAATTCTGCGGGAACTACAACACGTAGCAATTCTGGTCGCTTGCGACGAGTTGCAAGAAATCAAACTGTTTTGATTTTGATCGCTCCCAATCGTTCCCAAATTGTTCTAGAATTGCTTCGAAATCGCATGTGTGCGCACACGCGTTGACACATCGACCGATCGCTTGCGGTTGCAGGTTGCAGCGACGAGCATCCAAAAATCGCAGGTCTAAGGGCGCATCTCATGAACTGGTTACATTTCTGTTCGCAATTACCGCGTCACATCTTTCATCTTCTGACATCTCATAGTATCAATGGCTTCTGAAAGGACGCCTAGATACATTTTCCAGCGCATAACCAGCGAAAGAGAGAGAGAGAGAGAGAGAGAGAGAGAGAGAGAGAGAGAGAGAGAGAGAGAGAGAG
>NW_014577160.1:523428-527247 GCF_000485595.1 Priapulus caudatus
CAGACCCGGATGCTTCTGCTACTGAGCTTTAACTGCGGGAAAGCGTGGGCTAGGCCAGACTACGTCTACGCCACGGACTTTCACAATTACAAGAGGCCGTGAAAACTCCCCCCCCCCCATTTCTCAACGCCGTCAAATAGACTCAACAGTTCGATCAATCTCACTCCACTCCACCCCGAACACGAGCACTGCCGTCCGCACTCCGCAGTGCAACGGCCTTCCTCGGCTATTTCGTGAGAGTCTTGTCATCTGTCATGGTTTGCTCACCACAAACACGCGCTACACTTGGCTCGTTCGTAAATCTTTGCTCTATGCTTTACTACCTTCACGACCGCCGTCAGGGCTCGAAACGGCAAACATAGCGACTTACAGTCGTTGGCCGAGCCGCACTGTCCTGACATTGCTACACTATCCTACGCGTAGCAGCATTAGCTGCAGCAGCAGTAGCAGCAGCAGCAACGACGACGACGACGACGACGACGACGACGACGACAACAACAACAACAACAACAACAACAACAACAACAACAACAACAACAACAACAGCGGTGGCGACGACGACGACGACGACGACAGCAGCAGCAACAACAACAGCAGCAACAGCAACAGCAGCAGCAGCAGCAGCAGCAACAACAGTAGCATCAGTAGCAGCAGCAGCAGCAGCAGCAGCAGTAGCAGTAGTAGCAGCAGCAGCAGTAGTAGCAGAAACAACAGTAGCATTAGTACCAGCAGTAGCAGCAGCAGCAGCAGCAGCAGCAGCAGCAGTAGCAGTAGTAGCAGTAGCACCAACAGCAGTAGTAGGAGCAGCAGCAGTAGCAGTAGCAGTAGCAGCAGCAGCAGCAGTAGCAGTAGCAGTAGCAGCAGTAGCGGTAGTAGCAGCAGTAGCAGCAGTAGCATGCGTGATGCAGGGAGGTTCTACTCTTTTCCCGGTTTCATCAAAAATATCCTAACTACGTACTTTGCCGTTTGGAGAGGCCCCGCGCATACAACTGCCCCATCTACGCACCAAACAGCCTACTCCTGCTCTCTGTGTGTCAATAAGCCTTTTATTCTATCACGACCCATAAACGTCACACAAAACAGACAGTTTTATTTCAATAAAATGTGTGTCCAGTGCATTCCATGCCATTACGTGTCGCTAAATTACGGCTTTGTTCATCATGTTGCACTCGTTTCCATCGCTGGCGCTAGTCTGACTTGCCGTGACGATAAAGGATTCTGACCGCGTGCCCGCAGAGAACCTTGGACCAGTCTAGACACAACTGACAAATTGTGAAAGGGTTTGTTCAAAGGCGCGTGATGAAAGGCGGGTAACGATTTCACGCCACTACTACTTCACCCACCGAATGCATGCCAACTTAGCCGGATAAATGCAAGCTTATCCAGGAAAATGCAAAACTTAGCCGGAAAAATGTCAACTTTACCGGAAAAATGCCAACCTAACCCTATGAATTCAAACGTATGTTCATCAGGATTCATCTCGACTGCCCTTGATGTTGTTTTCAGGCATACGAATAAATGAAACAATACATGCCAAGATTGGGATCAGGATTGATCAAGGTTGGAACGAAGGAATGTACGAAAGATAGAAAGAAACGAACGAAAGAACGAACAAATGAATGAACAAACGAATTAGAGAACGAATGAATGAGTGAAAGATTGAATAAATGTACGAGCGAACAAACGACGGAGCGAATAAACGAAGAAGGAACGAATGATTGAATGAATTAATAAACGAATAAATGAATAAATGAATGAATGAATGAATGAATGAATGAATGAATGAATGAATGAATGAATGAATGAAAGAAGAAGGAAGGAACAAATGCATGAACGAATCGCACTCACAAGTTCTCCGTGTCGCTGTTCAGGTAATCTTCTAGCTGCGTGAAGTCTATAGCCTCGTTCTCAATCCCGTGTAAGTCGCTCGCTCGCCCTGAAACAATAGAACAACAGCTCACGTTAGCTTTACGCCGAAATATTACGTAACTGCAGGGGAAGCTAACCCATTTAAACTACCACCACCCCCACGCCCTGCCTTCCAAGCATTCCTTTTAAACTTCAAATGATACATTTCGTTCGTCGGCATTCATGTATCATTTTACAGATGCTACGTTGTTACTAACATATATATATATATAACTATAATATGCATAATTATATTAACATACAACGTTGCTAACGGGACGGGATTTGACGTCCCGTTCGTTTGAACTTATTATAAGAGGGGATTGTGACGCCGGCTCATGATTTTAATCTCGATTCTGGGAATTGGACAAGCGCAACCAATATTGCAGTGTTTACACAGGTGTTAGAAGAATAGAGAAAGAGACTGAGAGAAAGAGACTGAGAGAAAGAGAGTGCTTCACGTTTCACAGTGAACATTTATAGGAGGATATACACGGTAATGAATGCGGTAAAAATGCATCCATTATTAGAGATCAGCCCACTAATAGGGAATTTCGCACATTAGCTGGTTATTTGAGACTTCACTGCACTAAGTGTAGTTTTATTAGAGGCTTATTTAATGCGCAAATATGCAACGCATCAAGAGACAATAAACAGGTATTTATTAGCTCTTGAACGCATGTATAGCGATAGTTATCTAGGATAAGCACCCATTACTAATCACGCAGCACGGATGCACATTCAGACCACAGGCACTTGAAGCGTTTCAATAAAATATAATGCTAAGTTAACTAAATACGAAATCTATTTACTACCAA
Source organism: Priapulus caudatus (assembly GCF_000485595.1). Classification (NCBI taxonomy): domain Eukaryota; kingdom Metazoa; phylum Priapulida; class Priapulimorpha; order Priapulimorphida; family Priapulidae; genus Priapulus; species Priapulus caudatus. Next base: position 526,155 of record NW_014577160.1, read on the forward strand.
ATTCTTAATGTTTCTATATAAAATATTTATTTTTCTACGATACACTACTATATATATTAGTGTAAGCGTGCAACAGTCGCGCCGCGAAAGCAATGGCGCCGGCAGCGTATATGGTTGGACGTAGGATTTGGACGAAATTTACAGAAAACTGTCGGCGATAATAGGTGAAAGAGAGTATAGAAACATTAAGAATTTGGTAGTAAATAGATTTCGTATTTAGTTAGCATTATATTTTATTGAAACGCTTCAAGTGCCTGTGATTCAGACACGCGCACGCAGATATACAAAAACGGACGAACCCACGCACCCACACGAGCGCACGCACATGAATGAACGCACGCGCGCACGCACTCACGCACGCACGCACGCACGCGCGCGCGCACGCACTCACGCACGCACGCACGCACGCGGGTATAAACAGACCCGGATGCTTCTGCTACTGAGCTTTAACTGCGGGAAAGCGTGGGCTAGGCCAGACTACGTCTACGCCACGGACTTTCACAATTACAAGAGGCCGTGAAAACTCCCCCCCCCCCATTTCTCAACGCCGTCAAATAGACTCAACAGTTCGATCAATCTCACTCCACTCCACCCCGAACACGAGCACTGCCGTCCGCACTCCGCAGTGCAACGGCCTTCCTCGGCTATTTCGTGAGAGTCTTGTCATCTGTCATGGTTTGCTCACCACAAACACGCGCTACACTTGGCTCGTTCGTAAATCTTTGCTCTATGCTTTACTACCTTCACGACCGCCGTCAGGACTCGAAACGGCAAACATAGCGACTTAGAGTCGTTGGCCGAGCCGCACTGTCCTGACATTGCTACACTATCCTACGCGTAGCAGCATTAGCTGCAGCAGCAGTAGCAGCAGCAGCAACGACGACGACGACGACGACGACGACGACGACAAGCAACAACAACACAACAAACAAAACAACAACAACACAAACAACAAACAACAACACAGCGGTGGCGAACGAACGAACGACGGAGACGACGAAGCGCGAGCAACCCAACAAGCAGCAATCGCAACAGCAACAGCAGCATTACAGCCAGCCAGCAATAGCAGGCAACAACAGTAGCATCAGTTAGC
>NW_014577160.1:529055-532442 GCF_000485595.1 Priapulus caudatus
CGAGTGGAGAGGAGAGAGAGAGAGAGGGAGAGGAGAGAGAGAAGCATGAGAAGAGAGAGAGAGAAGAGAGAGAGAGACGAGAGAGAGAGGAGAGCAGAGAGAGACCACGAGAGAGAGAGAGAGGGAGGAAGGAGAAGAGAAAGAGGGAGGAGAAGAGAGAGAGGAGAGAGAGAGAGAGGAGAATGAGAGGAGGAGGGAGAGAGAGAGAGACAGATTGAAGAGAGAGACGAGAGAGACGAGAGAGAGAGAGACGAGAGAGAGAGACGAGAGAGAGAGAGAGAGAGAGAGAGAGAGAGAGAGCAACAGAGGCAGAGGGTTTTTTATAGCTTGAGGCTACTGTTAGACTACTGTGTACTAGCTCACGTCTTCCACCTTGTGTCTAGCAACGATGCTACGTTACGCGGTTCGCAGGCAGGCTGTTGTCAAATTGACACACTCATGCGGATCGTCTGCGTAATACGTGTGCTGAAAACCCAAGCCAACTACTACACAGGAGGTCATTTGCATAGCCGGTCTCCCTGTGATAGCTACACGGCAACATCAACTCTGCTCAAATTACCGTCAGAGACCCGCCGAAGCATGCATGTCTGTTTACACGCGTAATGCATATCAATGAAGCACTAGGGGTGTCTGGCATTCACGGAGCTATTGCAGTGTACTATTATAAGAAGTGTAACATAAAATATCTCCTGATAATATCAAGAGCTATTAAGATTCTTAAATACGCTCTTGATAATATAGGGAACCTCTTACATCACGTAGCCCTGCTATAATCATTTGATGCGTATATTATCAGGAGTGAATAATAATAATAATCTATTATTATAATAGATAATATATAATCTATTATTATAATAGATAATATATAATCTATTATTATAATAGATAATATATAATCTATTATTATAATACATAATACATAATCTATAATCTATTATTATAATAGATAATATATAATCTATTATATAATAGAAATAATATATCTATTATTATTCACTCCTGATATTATGTATAAACATTCTACATGACCTACGGGACGGGATACGGGGAGGTAATTAAATTAAAAAATTAAATTAAATTAAAAATTAATTAAATTGAAATTAAATTAAATTAATTAAATTAAATTGACAATTTGTCATTATTAGCTCCTGATATTATTTTCAGTTTTTACTGACTGTCCCAAGTGCCTGTGGCCCATCCCCTCTCTCGCCGTCATGCGCGCGAGGAGAAGTTACGAGGGGAAAGTGAACTGCTTTCTGAGCCCATTTCGATGAATAATTCTCCACCCGGATGCCGGCCGTGGATGAAACCGTGATTTACGGCAGTCGCTATTACAGATTATGTATAAGAATGAGAAGCCTGCTGCGAGGCAGCGTGTGAATTATCGCACGCGTTCGCGGTTCAAGCGCTCCTACACACGCGCAACAATGCCCAGGCGCGAAGCACCCGTGTAGAGAGCACGTTGATTTGTATCCGCTCAGGTCGGTTAGGTTATAGGCCCAGCCATTCCGCCCCCTCCGCCACATATGAGTGCTTTCGGCGTGGAGAAAAGCGTGCCTAGCAAATGAAATCCACGAGCAAATACCCGCTTCCGCTGACTAATTTGTCGCAAAGGGTGCCGATAGTATTTTGCCCTGTCCTGTCTACCACAACCTAGCTGATGGCTTTTAATTTTAATTTTAATTTAAAATCCCAAAGGTTTAAACAGAGATGGAAAGACGGAGTCGGTCTGAAATGGTCTCTACATGAGCCTGACTCGCAAGATTTCATTCAGCGAAAAACCATTCTAGTCATACGTACTAAATAAATTCAGATGAAACGTTATAGATACACGATGTCTTTCGATCCTTACGCCATGCCGGTGTACCGTGACCTGGAGCTAGTTCACGTAAGTCCGATCATCATCCACTAAGAATGCGTAAAGAACATACTTGCGTAAAGAAGATCCACTATGCATTAAGAATGCGTAGAGAAGAGCGTATGAATAAATTCTTATAATACGCTCTCAGAGGTAGAAATTAACTTTTGAACACGGGAGTCCAACGGCCTCCAAACCCTCAAAAAAAGGGAGTCCGCAGTCTAAAATTCAAAATTAAAGATATTAACAACAACGCATGTGCTTATTTTTAAGATTCATGCAGTTGCACGTCTGCCAAATTTTCTTTCGACATTTGCTAAAAAAAATACGGCAATTCCGCGAGGCCGTGCTCTAGAACGAACTAGTTAGTATAGCAGAATTTTCATGGAGTCACACGGACTCCTGCATAATCAAATGAGGGAGCCCGACAGAAAATCACGGAGTATTTGACTTCGGACCCGCGTTAATTTCGCACCCAAGCGCACGCAAGCGCGCGCGCACACCCACACTCTTTCTCATTTCCTCGCTTGCCCTCTCTTTTCCTCACTCTTTCGCTCTCGCTCCCTCCCTCGCGCCCACTCTCTATCTCTTTCTTTGCTCGTCTACAGTAGAACCAACTGCCAGTTCAAGGTAACATGGCGTCACAGTGCGTACAGGCCCTTGGAACGCTTCAATGATAAAACGATGTATAAAATGACAAATAAACACGACATGTATTTACTACTATAGTCTTATTCTTTCTCTACTTGCTCTTTCTTTCTTTCTTTTTTCTCTATAATTTTGTTATTTGTGCAGAGCGGCGTGCGTGCAGTGTACTTGTGTGTCTTGCAGAGGAGCATTTGAACGGCAATTTACACAATTTACAGAAAGTTATTAGGTACTAATAATAAGCGAAAGAGAGTAAAGAAACATTAAGACTTTGGTAGTAAATATACTTCGTGTTTATATATCATCATTTTATTATTGAAATGTTCCAAGTGCCTGTGGCAGCGCGCGTTGTCTGCGGACCTGCCCCCCACCCCCACTAAACGGGGATGTTCTTCACAAAACCACAGCTATGTACGATGGAAAATCGGTAGGTGGCAATTCTGGTGTGGGTATGCATACATAGGAACAGCACGCTGAGATCTTGCTGAGATGCATATTGATCTGATATTGATAGCACTGCCGGAGGGCCACACAGCGTTTTTAAGTTGAACAGTCGGTGGCATTAATATGCGCAGGCCTGGCATTCTAACCCGCAGGCTAGGCAGGCGCGGGTTACCGGGCAAGACGCACAGGTTTCTGAGATGATGCGCTATCGTGCTGGCCAGCTCAGCCCATGTGCAGCACAGATTCTTGCAACCGTACCGTTAGTAACGACAGGTGTAAATGTGTATATAGGTAAAATGTACGTGTGTGTCTGTGTATTACCTGATCGTACAGCTGATCATATCTACGTGCATTATCCTAATGTCATAGACGACCATTTAAAGATAAGTGCGTGCATGCGTGCGTGCGTGCGTGCGTGCGTGCGTACGTACGTGCGT
>NW_014577160.1:532467-547605 GCF_000485595.1 Priapulus caudatus
TGTACGTGTGTGTCTGTGTATTACCTGATCATACAGCTGATCATATCTACGTGCATTATCCTAATGTCATAGACGACCATTTAAAGATAAGTGCGTGCGTGCGTGTGTGCGTGCGTGCGTGCGTGCGTAGGATCGTCGACAGGCGCCTATCGCCGCGTACGCACATTTACGACATTTCTCATGAATCATGATCAGCATACTTAGTACTTTACCATATAAACGCCGTACAAACGTACTAGCATCACATACATCAGGAGAAAACGAGAAGAGGAGACAAGAGGAGAGAAGAAAGGGGACGAAGACGACGAACAGAAGAATGAAGATGATACGGCGGAGCGGAAGGAAGAGGGTGAAGGCAAGAGAAGGAGAAGAAGACGGAGTAGAGGAGAAGGATAGAGGATAAGGAGTAAAGGAGAAGGATGGAGGATAAAGAGTAGAGGAAAAATAGGAGGCGAAGGCGGTAGAGAGTAAGGAGCACAGAGAGGAGGAAAGAAGAAAAGAAGGAGGGTTAGGGTTAGGGTTAGGGTTAGGGGAGAAGAGGAGAGCAGAGGGTGGTAACAACGGAAGATGATGCTACGAGAGGAGCATGGAAGAGAGGAGGAAGGAAGAGAAGAAGGAGGGGTACACGTGTTTACTATATATATATACACTCCTGATATATATGCATTCGTTCCCCTCCTGAAATTAAGTCATCTCTCGCATTACAGCTCTAACATACGAGATGAGGTAAATGCAGCTAATGTATAGGTGTAAGTAGGGCAAGGGATTATAATAACGATGCTAGATGTCAGAACGCACCGTATATAACAGCACACTTCGTCGTTTCACAACCACATTACATCGAGCTATATATACCGTGAATATTACATAGAGCTATACCGTGAATATTACATAGAGCTATACCGTGAATATTACATAGAGCTATACCGTGAATATTACATAGAGCTATACCGACAATGTAACACATATACAACACGCACGCGCACAGACGCGTAAACACGCACGCACACACACGCGCACGCACACGCACGCACGCACGCACGCACGCACGCACACACACGCACACACACATTTATATACAGCATACTCCACATTATATTATCATGTGCTACTTATCACGTGTGTTTTTTATACTTATTCATCAGCTCCGGTATGTCTACCGATAAGTTTTTCGATTCTTCTAGTCTATCAGATAATCTATCTTTATCTTTTAGAGGAGGGACTTTGGCTGGCCAATGTTGGCCATAAAGCCTGCTGAATGATATCGTAGTCTTGTTGATTTCTACCAGCTAACCACATCGGACACGTCACACATTCCATAGCCATAATAGACACGGGTTCTTACATGGCTCCCCACCCCCTCACTAACACATGCCGAATCAGGTTGGTTCTGTTACATTGAGAGAGATTTTCACATAAATAATTTACGCGCCATTTCCTGTTTAGTTTTTTATTTCATATTTTAGTACCATTTGAACATTAGGGCCTAACTGGGTGTTATCAGGACTGTCATATAAACATAGATCTACACGTCTATATTATTACACTCCTGGTGTGATCCTATGTAATGTAACATTAGCTTGAATTCCTTAGCTAAAGCATTCGCTCCCCTCTCCATTTCCATTTTAACTGCATTTGGTAGTCAGTACTAGTACTACTACCCCGTAGTCTGAGCCTGGGGGCCGTTGTCAGAAACAAAATTTGTCTTAACATTAGTCTTAACATTAACTTCCACTCGTAAACCGTTGACAGAAACATCGCAAAGTTACGAGAATGAAAAATCCTCGAAAATATCCTCTTAACATTACGAGAGCACAGACCCTCTCGTAACTTTAATATTAAGTTGAAAAGAACACATTTGCACCACGTAGTCATTAGCATTAACTTTACGATGTTTCTGACAACGGCCCCCTGAATTCCAGGAGAGGAATCCGTATCTCCTAATTGGAGCCTGAATTCCGTAGCTGAAGCCCGGAGCACCTATGTCGGACTGTACATTCCTGACTTCTTCCTGCGCCGACGGACGATGGTAGTAATGGAGGGAGGGAAGGGGAGGAGGAGTGGCGTGCGGACAAACCGGTTTCCGTAGAATGTTTACTAGTCTCGCGCGAGCATTCCCGAACAACCCATGTCTGTTGTTTTCCTTTCGCTTGACAAGACCCTCCAGTAATATCGCAAGGGGCACGCGTTAATAGTCAGTCATTCCTATACATGGCCTTAGCAACGTCTCTCTCTTTCGGCAGACCGGTGCGCACACGGCAGAATAGCTCTAGAACTATATAAACCCTTCGTTGTGCCACAGGGCTAGAGCTACCGGCAAAGCAACAGTGAACACGCGCGGGTGATGCGACCAGACAGACTAGCTCAGAAGATTATCTTATTAGCTCCTCAACGCATTCAGATCATGTCCGTCCTGTGGCGCGGCTAGTTCACAGAAATGATAATGCCCGCCAGCGCTATAACTTGTTTTAGGCATGCAGTAAAGAATGCTGATTATGTATGGGCTAATCATGAAGTAAGCTGAAGTAAGTATGGGCTGATTCCTCTGCCCCACAGCCTCAGCCAGCTAGCTGAGCAGGAGGAGCGCGTGGAAGCAAGTCTAGGTAAACAACGCGCGGAAAGCGATGAGTAAATAAATGAGAGCTCAAACACTCAGCGCACAGATCCTTGCTTGGTTGATGGCAGGTGCGAGGAGAGACAATCCTACAGGACCATCTTGGAGGGGGAGGGGGAAAAGCAGATCATCTAGCTTCATCATCTAGGCGAGATTTCCTACTATTCTACGATCACTAATGTCCGGTATTATAATATGGGGCGCCGATACGATATCCGGTTTAACCGGACATCCCGCGCGCTGTGCGATATTATGTGGGCTGTGCGAGTATTGTGAACATGCAGGATTAAGGACAGGATAAGCAGAGATTAGAGAGATGCCGCCACGGGCGCGCGTTTTTTTTTTTACGTTGTAAGCATTTTGTTTCATTCTGATACGTTCGATCGATTATTTACGGAAGTAAGTGAAAAATGGTGGCAGGACAAGTATATTATGCGATGTCGACAAGTCGATAAATGTGAGCACTATATAGGCTCACCCAGGCGATGATGGGCAAGAGAGAGAGAGAGAGAGAGAGAGCGAGGGAGGGAGGAAGGGAAGAGGGAGGGCGGGAGAGAGAGAGAGAGAAAGGAGAAAGAAAGAGCAGAGAGAGAGAGAGAGGAGAGAGGAGGAGAGAAGAGTGGGAGGAAAGGAAGAAAGGGATGGCAAGCGAGAAACAAGAAACGCCGAGAGAGTGAGGTAGACGAGAAAAAAAGAGAGAGATATATATATATAGATGGTGAGAGAGCAGATGACCGACGGAGGGAAGAAGGAAGGGCTGAAGAAAGAAGTACGGAAGAGGAGCCCTCTCCTTATTCCCACCAGGAGGGAGGGGCGGAGGGAGGGAGGGCAGGGAGGTGAGGGAGAGGAAAGAGAGAGAGTGGAGGGAGGGAGGGAGGGAAGGAATGCGAGGGAGGGAGGGAGAGGGAGAGAGAGAGAGAGAGAGAGGAGAGAGAGAGAGAGATGGAGAGAGAGGAAATAGAGAGAGATAAAGAGAGAGAGAGAGAGCGAGAAAGAGAGTGGGGAAGAGAGGAATGGGAAGGGAGGAAACAGAAACACGAGAGAGAGAGAGAGAGGAGAAGAGAGAGAGAGAGAGAGATAGAGGTGAGAGACAGATGAGCGACGGAGGGAGAGAAGGAAGGGCTGAAGAAAGAAAGACGGAGAGGGCTCTCTCTTATCCCACCAACCAGCGACATCGCCCCACTAACACTTCCCTTCGTTGGCTGTGTTGCTGCGTATACAGTAGTAGCATCATCGTTTGATGGGTGGTTTCACAGGTAGCAACTAAGCAAGGTGACTGGTACCCTGCCTGCTGTGTGTATGCTTTACAACAATGCACAAATGACTGTGCCGGGCCGACGTATTGACTGACGCCAGCGCCAACCAATTGCCTACTGGATTAACCCACGGCCGTGTTCCATTGTGGGCTCCCCGGCTTATTGTGCGCCGTCTATAAGCATGGGTATCTGTATTTCCGTGTGCGGACCCGTGTGGAACCGTGCACCGCCGCAAATGGGGCACCTGAAAATAAATGGGGTCAGTGACCCACGCCCGGGCAAGATGCTCCTTGTTACGCAACCCCATCACGCTGTTTCTATGGAAACCTGTCTGTTGGAAAACAAAGAGGGCATTTTGTTCCCCAACTGCCGCGGGAACCGTTAGTAAAGGTGTATAATGCATATTGGCAGACAGATTGCTTTAATAGTGTGTGATGACTTAATTACTCAACGGTGAGCATATGTAAGGGAATGTGAATTTTACACCCGACAAAGAGCACAGTGACGCTTGGACATTCTTCTTATCCCATATGCCTAGTGCACACGCCGTACGCACGCGTACACATCCTCACACACACTCGCCCGCCCCGCGCGCGCACACACGCACGTACGCAGACTTAACAAATAAACGGCAACAGGCCATTGGTAAGCGAAACCACACGTCAGATGTTCATTATGATTATATCACGAGCTGAAGAGAATATGTAAGCTAAGTGCTTAAAAAATAAAAAGATATGCCATTAACCAAATACGATGCGTTTCGTGTGCAAATAATTCCATAATTGATCTATCTCCGGTATTTCATTGCCATCCTTAACATGCTCTCGACTGTGTTTTACCGCATGTCTCTGACTGTTACATTATTTCTACTGTCCGTTAGTGAGAAAGTGTCAGTAATTGGCACGCTTTTGCTCGTGCCCTAAAAAGCGCCGTGTACTGTTGTTAGCAGTACCGGTGGTGGTTGGCACCGCTACGCTTATAGCTGCAACATTTCCGCACAAAACGAAAACAACTGACCTCCTTTGTGGGGGGCTTACTTTTTGAAGTTGATTACACCTCGTTTTTTAACGATCTACGCACTGAAGCGTGTCATATATTGTTTCCCCGCATGACTTACTAGCATGATCAGACTGGACGACTAACGTCAACGCAGATCTTTCGATTTACGCCCGTTTCTTGGATCCACTTATTAATTCCATTTTACTTAAGAGTGTATAAGTTAGCTATGTAATATGAGAAAAGGTAAATAAATTGCTGGAGATGGGTGTAAGCATGATTCAGTGGAAGATACAAGAAAAGAGAGAAGGGGAGAAGGGTGAGGGTTTCAAGTCATGAACATCAAAATACATAAATTTATTATTATTATTATTATTATTATATATATATTACTATAACTCAATAATTGGGTAAACATGTATACACTCCATATAGGCCTACACACGCACGCACGCATATTATATATATTAAATAATTTTTATATGGTTGGCAAAAAGTAGGAATTAATATACGAGTATATAAATCTAAAACACACAATATACGAGTATATAAACACACAAACTACACACAAACTACGTGTAGCGTGCGTTATACTTATATAACTTCATGCAGGCACTGATTTGCTTGTTACATCACTCACACAGCATATGGTTTCTACGGCTCCGTATCTAATTCAACGGACTAACTCAACTAAAACTCAATGAGCCACGAGAAAATCAATCCTGCTAATAACTTCCCTACTGTAAATTCCACATCGTAAAATGTGCAAAAAATAACATTTAAAAAACAACAACAGTATGTTAGCGTTGCGCTGGTATAGTGACGCGCATTATGAGACGACATTAAATCGGATATGCTTTCTCACAAACTTACGTATCGCATGAACGTCTACACGTACAGTACTATAATACTAATACTAATAGTATACGTACTCCAACAGTATTATTAGGGTTAGGAATCTGTATTATTATTTCCCGTGAGGTTCTGTCACTTCTGTGGCATCTACACACTCTAACGTTTAGGTGATTGAACGCAAACATATGACGACGTCGCGAAATTACAAAACTAATTCAAAAATTTAATTATAAACATACACAAAAATTCTGATTTACACTTATATTTTATCCATAATCTAATTAAATAAGCAATACAACCAGAAACGTCTAATAAACACTAACAGTCCACCATTAAAGTGGATCTCCGTGTCTAGATAGGAGATGTCATATGGGGGGTTTGTTTACCAACTATGGTGGCCATGTTTCGTCACTTTGGGAACCAGACTGTCAGACAACACGATCGCTGGGAATGAAACATCTTTGGAAAGTTTGCAAATGCGCTCAAAACTTACCGAATACGGCCTGTAAAGCTTGATCCTCTCCTAATACTTCCATCCTGATTTCTTCCGATCGCGTTACGTATCCGTTAACATGGTATTTTGCACGAAAGATACAACTTCGAAACTCGACGTAACTAACTTTGGCGATAACCACCTGTCTAATGTCGAGTCACGTGACCTCGCAGCTTTGCATCACATCCGCGACGAGGCCGACGTTTCGCTCAGGGGCGTCTCTCAGCTTCTCCGTACATTTTTGACCGCCGCGCGCGAGAGCTCGCTCTGCTCTTCGATAGTTCCAAGTAGCAAGAGTTCTTCGTTGATCCTCGGTGCAGTTATGCCGATTAATTGATCAATATTGTAGTACAGGGCACAGACACCACGCGGCGCTAGCTACCACGCAAAATAAATTATACATCGTGACTTCAGCATCCAGCAGTGGTTGAGGAATAATGATGACTTTTACTCGCACGCACTGCAGCCGAGCGAACGGTCGCTCAATCGTGTCAAAATATGAATAGCTGCGTGATGGCACAGGACAGGTGGCAGCATATGCCCCATCTGCAGACCTTTAGTATCCACTATTATGAGTTTAACAGTACACGATTGACGGTAAAATTGCGGACCTTGTACCTGTGGTATTATCCTAACACTAAAAACGGGACGCGATTTACAACATTTCGAATAGATTACTCCTATGACTGTAAAACGGCATAATTTCAAACTTATGGACAATATGTAAAGCAATAAAAAAAATAATCCGTCGTAAGCTTCCCATAAATTGCGCATGAATTGCCGTCATGATTGCGCTCTGAGATTGAGTAAATTCGGGAGAAACCAATTGACGTCGCGACGCCATCTGTCGGTGGATTTTTTCTATAAACCTTATTAATTTGTCGTCTAGCAGTCTAGCTCGTCATCTCTTGTCGTCTAGTTCAGCATAGAAAATTGTAATTGGTAAAATATCAAAATTAAACTATATAAATACAATAACAAAACATATAGCTAAAACCATTTAATTCGGTTTTTAATCTGTGCAAATTGATACCATGATTTTTTTTATTAAACAAATTGCACCACGTGTACACAGTATGAACGGTATTGCCTACATGATAAAATACAGTTGGGTTGTTTACGCCTTGCTCTGTCCCAACACTGCTATAACACATTTACACTGAATCTAACAAGCAAAACCAGTTCAAACCACAGAATTTTATGTAGGAAGATTTGAGTAACAAAGCACTTGACCGACATAAAATTGCCGGATATACATTATCAACCCGGAATATCACGGCATATGAGGGTTTGCTGTTTTTTCCTTTGATACTGAAAAGTAATAATTTTGATTACCTAAGAATGTATTTCATATGACCAAAACGACGTGCGTCCGACTAGAGGTTTAGTCACGGGTGAGGTCACAAGTCAGGTCACCAACCAGGTCATCACAGTGCAGGACTTGAGCGATTCTGTAAGACTTTCGGTATTTTTGGCAGTGGTGCTGTGTGCTGCCCTCTAGTGGGACGGTGGTTAATTGGTGGCAATAGCATGGATCCATCCTCTATACTCCGGCTTGGAGTACATTGCCTGAAGCAGAAGTAAACATTTTGATTATAATCAAGAAAGAATCAGGAGAACATGGAATCACCACAAGTCAAAACTAGGCATTCGCTGCCAAACTACTCATAGCTGAGATGGTGTAAACTATTTTTGCCCCAGCTCTAGAATCTAGCGTTTACCCAGGCCAGATCAATGTTCAATTTGCTATATTTATCTAAATTACATCCTGTCTATCACAATCACTTGACCCTGAATCTGAATCAACATATTTAAAGCAACGTTTAAAACAATATTCATGACTTTTCATATCATTATATATATTGTATTATACATATTGTATTAATAAATGCCATATCATTTTTCTAAATGTTCAATAACCAGGTATGTATCAAGCAGCACCAAAGCCAGGATGTGCTGTAGCTCTTGGCTATAGTGGTGAAAGGTGTGTGTGTGTGTGTGTGTGTTGTGTGCGTGCGTGTGAGAGGGGGGGGGTTACCTTCTAGCGCTCTGGCTTGGGAGATTTGGTAACTTCTGCCTGTGTGTGCTATCGCCTTCTATAGCAATGTTGAGTCTGTCAAGGAGAGCTCCATCTGGAGGGAACTTTTGTAAACAGAGCACTTCTTGGACAACTTCCCTCAACTGAACGTACCGCTGTAACAAAATCCTACAGACTTGTTGGGTGCATTAACATATTGTAAGAAAGACAGAAGTATTTCATATTACGTAAATGTGTTACACCAGAGCTTGAATATCACCATGGCACAAAGGGCAAGGACGCTCGTTCCATCCCCATTTGCCATAGTGCTTGTGAAACTTGTATGATATACATTGCAATAAATTGCTGAGGTTGCCCCCTGGATTGTCTCCGTGTTCTTCCCTTAAAACAATCATCTCACAAGTAAATGGAGAGAAATTAATAAATGAAGAGAAATTTAGTCTCACCTGTCAGCATACAGATCACCGATTACTTCAGCATAAAAATTATTACGAGTTCCTGCTGTTACAGGCTATAACACAGTAAATGAACAGCAAATGTGCGCCTGCTATCTTCATATTCGCGATAATGGAAATCCGAATGCTAAAACGGGCGCATAATGAGCAGAGGTTGGTTAAACTTCGCACCCTTATCTCACCTTCTGGGCCGTGTCACACTGCTGTACCACATGATTAATTATGGCCGAACACTCCTGCATATTGGGAGCTCGCGACCGAGTGGTTCCAGGGTTCACCAGTAGGGGGCGAAGGCTGTACCGTGCCGGAAGTCCTGCAGTGCCCGCCGAACTATGAGAGACACCATGACATCACATATATAACACATAACAAGAAACATCACACAACATATCATGAAACATCACACAATGCATCATGAAACATCACACAACGTATCATGAAACATCACACAACGTATCATGAAACATCACATAATGCATCATGAAACATTACACTTGTAACGTATCATGAAACATCACACTTGTAACGTATCATGAAACATCACACTTGTAACGTATCATGAAACATCACACTTGTAACGTATCATGAAACATCACACTTGTAACGTATCATGAAACATCACACTGCGTATCATGAAAATCACACATATCATGAAACACCACACAACGCATCGTGAAACATCACACAACAACCCCACAACATAATCATGCGTGCTGCTAATCTCAGGGAGGATTGGATACCATATTTTCCCCATATTTCCACCACAAGCACCATCTGATATTATGCCCATTGGATCTGCGTGTCACGCAAGGTCACCTGATGTTTGCTGGCTGACGTGTGAGGTTCATTAGATGATTATTCAGTGCTCTCTCCTCTTGCAGGTCTGCTTTCAACCGATGCAGCTCTGAGACAAGCGACGCAGAATTGCCTGGAGTGCTTGCATCTGATTAAGCATACATATAACGCTCGTGTGTGAGGACAGAAATCTTGCAGATTAAGAAACTTAGCAAAAGTATCTCATCATTCTTCGATTCTTATAGGTGTACTGCATAATTTTTTACTCGAATTTCAACATAACCTTTCATACCATTCCATTGTTTCCCGGAGTGTATTCTCATCCAGTATTTGAACTGCAGATCTGAAAAAATTTGGTAGAAGAATTATGAAATTATATAGTGCTAAAAGAAATGACTCAAGGGTATGAGCTGTCCACATTTGCACATGTCGCGCATTTGCGAAAATGAATTGTGGTCAGCGCTTATATGCATAAACCAAAGAAGTAATGTTATAGAACATGGAACTGTGTTAGGACCACCTAACATTTCTAGGGCGACTTAAACTCTCAATCTCAATCAAAAACCATAAATGACTCCACAGAGAATTTCATCACTAGCTTATGACACATAATAAAAGTTGGCATTGGCATCTGCCAATTGATTTATGAAGTGTGATACAATGAGAGTTTGAATTTTACAGGGTGAAAGTCATGATTATATTGCAAAATTTATCCCTACCTAGAGGTGAACTAGAGATAAAAAACAAACAACAACATTAGCAATAGCATAATGTGCAAGGACCTTTGTTATCCTTTTTTAGTTTGTCTATCTCTGCATGTAAACTATCCAACGTCTGGGTGTGGGTTTTTCGAAGAAATGTGACACTTTTCTCCAACGATTTTGCCCTGAATGAAAAAAAATCGTAGAATTAATAGGTTACTAGACTCATGATATCTACTATTTTTATACATTACATTTTGTGTAATATTAGTACTGCTAGTGCCACTACTAGTACTAGTAGTAGTGTATATATAAAATAGTGTAAATGTAATTTGTTTAAGTGTAAATAAATTGTTTGAATTGAATTGAATTGAATTGAACTAGTTCAACTACTACT
The DNA here is from genome assembly GCF_000485595.1 of Priapulus caudatus. Lineage (NCBI taxonomy): Eukaryota > Metazoa > Priapulida > Priapulimorpha > Priapulimorphida > Priapulidae > Priapulus > Priapulus caudatus. Next base: position 543,068 of record NW_014577160.1, read on the forward strand.
ACTAGTACTAGTACTAAAATATAGATACAATAATGTAACCCAACAACAGTTATAGTACTTAGGGGTTGTTTATACAGTTGTAACAGTTTGCAACCCAATAAAAATGTAACCCAACCCTACTCTTGTTGGGTTACATTTAAAGCCGCACTATGCGCATCCAAACGCTAATTTCTCCAGTACTAGACTAGCAAATAGTTCGTGACATGCATAATCACACTACCTTATGGCAAAATAAACTCTAGTTCCTCCAATTTCAGTGCGCGTTTGCCTAAAACCCACAAGAAAGAGGTGCGAAATCTGGTAATCTGGCGTCAACGTAAAATTGTTTGCCAAACAATTTCGCCAAGAATCGGTTAGGTGACGTCACATGTTTTTATCTTTGCTACACCCGTACCGCTGTACCGCAGCACTGCTCCACGGTTGCTTGCCAGAGCAACGCGAAAGTGTCAACAACATCGGATAATTTGAACAACATTGGAGGTATTTTCAAATGCCTTTTATAAGACAACGCGCAGTGAAATGGGAGGAACTAGAGTTTATTTTGTCATAAGGTAGTGTGATTATGCATGAGACTCGTTAATGGAGTAGGCGAGGTACGGTCCGGCATATTAGATAGTACAAGAGTACGTTCCGGTATACAGGTCCGACCGTACCCAGGGTACCGGTAGTGGTACGTTCTGGCAGTACCCTGGGGCTGAGCCCTGGGGGACATAAACCCTCTCAGCAACACTAACAGTAACAGTGCCAGTACCTGTCTGCAGCGTCAACATAGCAGTCAGGTTCTCTATCCACAGGGTTGATTAAAGCTCCTTCTTCAACCGATACGACCGCATCGACACCAAGGTACTGTGACGAACTAGCTCCGAGGCCCATTTGATATCGACGCCTCTCCAAATGATGCATGCGGGACCAATGTGGAAGACTGTGCACAAGAGGGGGGAGATTAACTTGAACTCCTATTCCTAATCCACCAGAGCGGAGGGCCGTGCTTTCTGTATAGCTCATGCTATCCCGTATTTATAACTGTCATGATCGCGATATTTTACTATCAATGGGAACGCTATATTACGACGGTAAGTGCTACTTATTCTAGATATAATACAGTTTATAAAACATCCCACGCCACATTTGTTTTCGTGTTGCCATGCGCTGACAAGAGAGCAGATTTTTGTTCACCAGAGGGCACTGCTGTACAGTGGGTGGAAATGGTTTTCTTCTGTGCCAAATCAACAAATTTCTAATTCTGAATTGGAAGTCAACATTTAATAGGTAAATGTCAGTGATCTGTGTATCATAATTAACAATATAAAATACGGTCCTGATAAATCAGTGTTAAAAGTGACTGCAACACGTAATTAGCTTTTAATTGTCACCTTCCTGACGCGGTACACGACACAATCTGAATCTGCCATGTCGGTCGGATTTAATCTCGGGTTTCACAATTACAAGTACGCTAACGCCCACTGTTTTGTTATTTAGAGTAAAATATGATCGCCTATAAATTAACGCATCATAACTGCACGTCATTCTCCTCCAGTAGTGTTTAAATTGACTGACTTAAGCTGTTTAAATAAATACGTTACTTACATAATTTTTAATTAACTTGCAACATGTAGGCCTCTTAGTCTTAGTCTTACTCTTAGTAATAGTATTACTGTATTACTATTAGTAAAATAGTATTAGTATTAGTACTATTACATGATGTACATGATCATACTACTACATGTACTGTCATTTTACATGATGTAGTATGATGTACTGTACATTATATTGTGTAGTGTAGTGTACATAATTGTAGTGTAAATAATTACGAATAAATTAAGTGTGTTAGTGAGCAAAGTGAGTACCCGTATATTACTGAATTGTATTGTGTGCACTGTGTTGTATGTGCAAGACACAGGAAACGTTTTAACATATGGCTCTAGGGAGTTGTTAGTTCGACCAGGCTGTGTGACTAACATCAATATACAAAAAAAAGGTGTTGTAGGTCAATATCACTTAAAAAGGTCTTCTAACCCTAGCAAAGACAGTTTCTAGGAGCTAGGAAGTTGTATGAAATACAGATACTAAATAAATTGTAATGAGCCTGTTTAATGCAATAATTGTATTTCTGTGACGTGCACAGTTGTACAGTGTGCAAATACAACCTACTTGGATAACTACAATTAACCATGAAGTGATCTATAATTTTTATTTTTTACGCAATATTACTAATAAATGTAATAATCAACAGTTTTTGGTAGTAAATACCAACAGGATTCACACAGATCTGCTGTTATATGTCAGTTTTCAGTGCTCAATTTGTAGTTTTTTTTGGGGTTGTCTGGAGGACAACCAAGAGAGTAGCATATATGGTTATCCCTCAAGAGTTTTGGTTGTCCAGATATTATTTAAACATGTGCTGCATGCGCTCTGCTCACGTGATGCTCAGTGCTGTAAAGCAAAGGGCCTAATCATGTACATTTTGTACATATTGCAGTGACAGCAGACATGGCCATTCGCATTGTTTCACTCATTATATGAAGAGAATAAAATATTGGTAATGTGGTAAATGATGCTGGGATCAATGACGTATAATAATAGTAATTGAAAGTTGCATGAAATTTATTTCATAACATTTACATTAAGTTAACTAACACTACTAACACTGTGTCAAGTCACAGATGAGTAAAAATTGAAAATTATCACGAAACATTGTGTTGTTAAACACGTGATGTTATACTTTGTATCAAGCAAGCCAGACAATGCATCTAGACAATAGACATGTACGTTTGCAGCGTATTGTGCAACCCTGGCCATATGTAAAATGAACACGCGCATTTCAAATATAAAAATTTTATAGAGGTTGGACACCGGACAACCACGGAAGCAATTTGTAGTTGCCCGAGAGAAAATCCAGTCGTCACGGACGACCGTTAAAATTGAGCCCTGGAATTTAGCTCATCTGACATAGTCAGATGTATGTCAGATGCACCTTGTAGAATTGCATGAGCGTGCGTCCGTGCGTTCGTCCAGCCGTGCGTCCGTCAACAGTAGGGCACAAATCTAAACGGCTCGACGTACGGTCACGATATTCGGGACGTGGGGGGGAGGGGGGTAATCCGAAAACGAGTTGGGATGTTGAAGCTGGGGGGTCAGAGGTCAAAGGTCAAGAGGTCTAAAAGAAGGGGGAACATTCCCTCTTTAACTTAAAGGCATAATAGGTCCATTGATTGTGCAATTTTAACGAATACTAGAGTAACTGGCACCTTGTGAAGTTAATAAGTACATTACCTTATAGCCAAACGCGTATTAGTTTGTCCAATATCACTGCTAGTTACCAAGAAATGTCGAATTGAAATCCGTAAATCTGGTAATCTGGCGCCAACGCTAAATTGCTTGCCAAGCAATATAGCCTCGATTTCGGTTCGGTGACGTCACATGTTGCTACGGGTGTTTAGCAGAGAATTGTTTGTCCTGGGATGCTTATAACAACTAATGAGCTAGTAGAATGTATCTATGGGTGTATTCTCGGTATTGAGGCACAAGTAAATAACCGTGGGTACTAATGAACGGGTACCCACATGTCTTCAATTTCAAACACAGGTGTATTCCTTTGACCAATATACGTAAATGCGCGTAGTGCCATCTGCTTTCCATGTTTAGTCTGTGGCCTTGGTTAGTCGGCGATCCCCCCATAGTGTTGGCCCCAAACCCAGCCTACTTCATTATCACGAGCGCCCGTGATTCGTACGTGGATTTTACATTTACAATCAGAGCTAGCGTAGGGCCCACTGTTACGTATACAGTTAGGGCACTGTACTATCGGTAGCGTGCCAGCTGAGCGGCAGCGTGCCAGCAACAAGAGCTTGCAATAGCTGGTATTGCAACGGTAATAGCTGGAGATGATCTCCCAGTGCGCAGAGATACTGCACATGAACGTAATAAACACGGACGCTCGTGATAAGGTAAAATGACAAGGTAAGGATATAACGTTTTATCTGGGCTGTTTGTTTATAGATAGTACGTGGGTGTCAGTTTTCGTTCGTGTGTTCTGCACCATTTACGTGTTTCCCATTTCATAGTGTAATAAACCACCACAATTAACCCACCACAATTAAGACCACAATCAACCCAATCCACAATTAAGACCACAATTAAGGATCGAAATCACTGATGATAGCATTGCGTACAGCAGAGTATGCGTGCGAAAATGTCCGGTGTACTATAAATCTGTATCACACCCGCTTCGCGGCAGCTTTTTGAAAATGTGGCCAACCGATTTTTGGACTGCGGATTTCAATTCGACATTTCTTAGTAACTAGCAGTGATATTGGACAAACTAATACGCGTTTGGCTATAAGGTAATGTACTTATTAACTACACAAGAGGCCAGTTACACTAGCATTCGTTAAAATTGCATAATCAATGGACCTATTATGCCTTTAAGGTATAGGGAGGAAATGCAGAATTGCGGCACAAATCTAAACGGCTTTCCTAGGCTCGTGATAGTCGGTGTATAGCATCATGGTAGGAAAAGCCATCACTGTGCCGAAATT
>NW_014577160.1:553928-557928 GCF_000485595.1 Priapulus caudatus
TGTGTGTGTGTGTGTGTGTGTGTGTGTGTGTGCGTGTGTGCGTGTGCGTGTGTGTGTGTGTGTGTGTGTACGGTCACGGCAACATCCTCGCAGTCGCAGCAGTGTCGTTGTCTGTTTGTAATTAAGTCATACACGGTCGGATGAGAAATACGGTGTATATTGGCGGTGTATTGGCGGTGTATTGGCGGTGTATTGGCGGTGTATATTGGCGGTGTATTATATTGCGGCCGGTGTATATTAAAATTGGCGGTATATTGCGGCCGGTGTACGGGCGAAAGTCGCTTTTATCTTCGCTTTCATTTATACTAGCAATTTTAGCATTATGTAATGTTAACGTGCGTGTGCTTGTGCGCGCTCGTCTCTTTCTGTGCGTGCGCGCGTGCGTATGTGTGTGTGAGTGCGTACGTGCGTGCGTGCGTGCTGCGTGCGTGCGTGCGTGCGTGCGTGCGTGCGTGTGTGTGTGTGTGAAGTGCGTGCCTGCGTGTATCTGTGTACGTAAGCGTGAGGCTGCAATGTGCGTGCAGTACAATAGTTTATGTGAATCTATGTGCGTGCGTGCGTGCGTGGTGTGTGCGTGCGTGCGTGGTGTGTGCGTGCATGCGTGCGTACATGTGTGTTCGTGTTCCCGTGTGCGCGTGTGTGTGCGTGTGTGCGCGTGCGTGCATGTTTGTGTATGCATGCGTGTGCGGATGTGTGCGTATGCGTGCAAGGAATGCATTCACTGCCAGCCTGGCCTTGCTGTGGAAACGTCCCTCCACTCGACGCTATACAGCACCTTAGGTGCGTGAAAGCCACAGGCTGTCATTGCAATAGTACGGTCGGCTGGCGAGAGAACGCGCGTGTCACTCACTGTAGGTTGTAGAGTGTAGACCGTTGTTCTCACTCGGCCAGCAGTTCACGCACGCACGCACGCACGCACGCACGCACACACCACGCACGCACCACACACGCACGCACTGGGCCCACACACCACGAACGCACGCACACAGTCGACCTCTTAGCTCCAGCAAAAGAGCAATGTGCTCTGCTATCCAACTGTCAGAACCCATTTTCAGTGAGGGCTTTCGATTCGTTCACTGACTTTCATTACATTCAATTCACTGAACGGCCCACTTCCAGTTCTAGCAAACATCATTCGTTCCAAGTCTCTCACTGCCGGACTGGTTCCAATGTCTCACTAACTGACTGGTTCCCAGTGTTTCATTAACTGACTGATTCTCATGCAGTGTTTCATTAACTGACTGATTCCCAGTGTTTCATTAAAACTGACTGGTTTCCAATCTCACACGGACTGATTCCCAGTGTTTCATTAACTGACTGATTCCCAGTGTTTCATTAAAACTGACTGGTTTCCAATCTCACACGGACTGGTTCCCAGTGTTTCACTAACTGACTGATTCCCAGTGTTTCATTAACTGACTGGTTTCAATGTTTCACTAACTGACTGGTTCCCAGTGTTTCATTAACTGACTGATTCCCAGTGTTTCATTAAAACTGACTGGTTTCCAATCTCACACGGACTAGTTCCCAGTGTTTCACTAACTGACTGGTTTCCAGCAGTCAGTTAATGAAACACTGGGAATCAGTCAGTTAGTGAGACATTGGAATCAGTCAGTTAATGAAACACTGGGAATCAGTCAGTTAGTGAGACATTGGAACCAGTCAGTTAATGAAACTTTGCAAACCAGCTAGTTAATGAAACACTTGGAACCAGTCAGTTAATGAAACACTGGACACCAGTCAGTGTGAAATTGGAAACCAGTCAGTTAATGAAACACTGGGAACCTTCCAATCTCGCACTGACTGGCTCTCAGGCATGCAATTCCCTATTATCTACTTCTGATCATACTGACATGCACATGTCGGCTGCATGCATCCGGAGAGCGGGTGGTGTGTCAGTACCAGCACGCGGGGCTGCTTACATCAGAGAGCAGTGTTTGCGCTCGCATCCATCTCGACATGGGCCGCGACCGGCAACTGCGCAAATGGCTTCATCTCTACGAGGCATCCCCCCCCCCTTGCCGCGCAGCTTTTATGAAAGTAGGCCGTGCGCGCGCGTGCGGCGGCGACGCGAGATTGGTCGCTGGCCGGCGAGCTAGGAAGCGTATTGATTATGTGTCACGTTCAGTCAGCATTACGTATATCAAATACCAGAGTAGGGCAGCTTGCCGCTGCAGCGTAGGGAACCGCTAGCCGCTGTGCGTGCACACACGCCAGAGGTCGGCGAAGCCACGGGCGGGGTTGCCGGTCGCCGTGGCCACGAGTCGACGTTCGCATGCAAATGATCAGCTCGGTTCGAGTCAACGCATAGGCGGGGGCGTTTCGATTTTAATTAAAATGAAATGTCGAGGACGTTGTCATTAAAATGCGCAATTTGCACATCAAAACACGGCGTTTGTGCTGCATCGTTATCACGGACTAATCAAGTATTTGCTCGTTAGCATCCAAGCTAACATCCGGCTGCGTCGCTCCTCGGCAATCAGCGGCATCAAATCACAGCCCTTGTCACAGGTGCACATGCACTGACGCACCGTCATTGTTCCGCCATCTTTTTTCGGCCCTACGGAAAAACTAAAGAGGGATTGCATCGCCGCCGCGTAATTAAATTCGTCTCGAAAATGTCGTTGGATTTCGTGCCGACGCTTTGCCCGTTTTTTTCGCCCCCGAAGCAATCGTCGAAAGTATCTCATCTTCTCACAAAGGTTTCGGCGTCTTGTGTCGGCCCGAGAGCGGTAGCTTAACAAGCGAGTGCAGGGTACTTCTCGCCAGTGGGTGGCAGGTGTCGATGTAGTGTAAGCTGTCAAATCTAGTTTAGCAGGACTGTGGTTAAGATCAGGGTTAGGGTTACAGTTTGTGTTACAACTTACAGTTAGGGTTATCCTGCATCGAATTTAATTTATTTAGGGCAATGCTTTATTCTAGGTCGTTTAATCAGCAGTTTTAGATAAAACTGTAAGCTGTTTAAGATAAACTGTAATAATAGTTTTAGATAAAACTGCTTTTAGGGCTTTTAGGATGGCAGAGCAGGTTGGGAGGGTGGGGTGCATCCTGGCAAATATCCCCTCCAAAGGAGAATGCATATCAAGTACACTTATTTTTTTAGTAACACTTTTAATGCAAGTGTGTCCCACGAAGAAAAATGCTTATAAATCAAGAACACTTACTTTTTATCGACACTTTTAAGGCGGGACAGAGAGTGATACATATATGTGATGAGGGATGTATGAGAGATGCACTGACAGAGGCATATCAGTAACGTAGGCAAATATCCACAACGGCAAGCAAGGAGGCATCAACAGTAGTGTTGGAGATCGGTCCAAATTTCATGATCGATCGTCGGTTTTAGAAAACGACCGATGATCGATTAATCATCGATCATTTTAGATTGCGGCGACGACGCGGTGACGCCGCGTCATCGTCGACACAATCGGTGTATTGCGAAGGAATATTGACATTGTATGTGTAGCTAGTATTTAATGGTAAGTAAATTAGGGATACTGTTAGGGTTATGGACAGGTAACACTCTAAAGGGCATTGCAACATAACTGCTCATCAAATTCAATCCCCCCCAAAAAAGTGAGTTGTACTCGGTCGTCCGATTTTCTACTCGATTAATCAACTTGTATGTCGTTCCTGTATGAATCATGTACTGGGTAACAACTATTAACCCTCTCTCTCTCTCTCTGTGTCTCCTTGCAGGCGACAAGACGTTAGACGGCTACCAGAAGAAGAAGTATGTCTGTAAGTTGCTCTTCATCTTCCTGCTCGGCCACGACATCGACTTTGGCCACATGGAAGCCGTCAACCTGCTGACGTCGAACAAGTACTCCGAGAAACAGATTGTGAGTGTAGAGAGCATGGCTGCGGCTTCGCATCCCCCTCTCCCTCTTCTCCTCTCCCTATCCCTCATACTGTGCGTGTCTCTCTCTTTCGTTCCCTCTCCCTCTATCCATCATACTGTGTCTCTCTCTTGCTCCCCCTCCCTCTCTCCATCATCATG
>NW_014577160.1:557938-560574 GCF_000485595.1 Priapulus caudatus
TTAAAGTTACACAGCTGTATCTTTATTACTGCACTACCGGTATAGCAAAGCCTAGCTATCATAGATTTTAGGTCTGTATTAGTAGTTTAACTAGTATCCTAGATATATGCTCTGAGCGCGAACGCGGTGATGGGAGGGTGCTCTTCATTCGTTTGCCAGTGAGTTTAGCATCAGAACACCTGCCATCAGGTGAGCGCTGTCGCTCTGCGGCACTTGTTTATGTATGTACACAATTGTTATCTACAGTAGGTATCAAGTGTTATAAACTATATTTGCACTGGTATACATACATTTGTTACTATCAGTTATTACTAATGCATCTTTAAGTGTATATAAATAATATCATATAACAGGTCATAGATCGTATAAATACTGTATAATTTATTACTTATGGTTGTATATACTGATTGTTTTCCCATTTTATCGTATTGCAGAGCAATCAGCGTTGTTGTCATAGCAGACGACCACCATGCCTGCCGTAAAGGGAGATGGAATGCGAGGCCTCGCAGTCTTCATATCCGATATAAGAAACTGTAAGAACACATTTTATCACGCACAATATCTATGAAATACAGTGTGAGATGAATGTGTGAGATAAGACATCTCGTACTGCATTTAACCCACATGAACCAATTAACGTGTGTTATTTAGTGGCCTAGTTGACATTAGCAAACTAAGCAATGAAAGACCTACTGGACGGCATGGATCTAGCACTTATAGTACATATGTGCACGTTGTTGTAGTCCCACAGCATCTGGTATAAATGTAATGCATTTACAAATTAGTGCAATAATTACACTTTCAATAATGAAATGTCAGAAAAATGTTCTGCTGCTGTTTGTGTCAGGTCGCCTGAGTCGTGATTAAATTAAAATTTCACATTTGCGGATGAAATTTCCATCGCTCGTGTGAGTTAAGCTGGTCTCAGGACAAATAGTAGTAGAAACTCATGAACAGTGCACATATAATTAATTTCTTAAAAAATTCTGTTCACTGTGTAATGGATGGTTATGAGATCAGAATATATGATAAGAAAAGCACCTGTTATGCTGTCTCAAATCAAGTGTTACTAGTTGGAGAGGAAGCCAACTGCAGGATGTCTTGATAGTTACTTAAATAATGAGCATTGGTGTCATATTAATGAATCAAAGAAACTGATGCAGCCTTTTTAATTAAGAATTTTTAAAATTAATTCCTGTAAATGCTATTACAAGCTTTTTGTGCTGATTTTGATTGGTTTGCTTATAATCAGTGATACCGGCTGACACAAGTATATATGTGACTATCATTTCTTTACAATGCTTGCCATATTTTCAATTTTAGGTAAAAGTAGGGAGGCCGAAGTGAAAAGGATAAATAAAGAACTTGCAAATATACGCTCAAAATTCAAAGGTAAGACATCGAAATTTGTCATTTTCTTGTGCAGTCGTGCATCAAATACTTAATGCTGGTTTATTATTTTTGCTTGTGTTCACGTTTGATTAGAAACCTGCCAAGTGCCAGCTGATAATAAAATGTTCTGTCTCTGAATCAATAAATCAGCCAGTAGTGATTTACTAAGTGCCAAGATTCAACACATCACTCGTTTGCAAATGTTTCTTCTCCAACGAGAAACCTCAGCGGTGAAGGGTTTCTCTGTATGTGGAACTAAAGCATTCTAGGGCACATAGCTTACGTGTACATCCCAAAGCTCGCACAGCTGTGACGGAATCACAGGCGCCTTCTCTATAATGAATCGGCTTTATGCATTCTACGTAGCAAACCAGAGTCGAGTAATATCGAATGTGGCAAATGTTCTAGTTAAAATGCGACGAAAATGCCAGGGAGGATTTGCCTCCGCATCGCCATGGCAACTGGTGAGCCTCGGGCATTCATGCTGCGTGGTTGTGTCACGTTTTCATCTCTGATGTAGGAGTTCGTTTGAACTCGGCCCATGTGTGTTTAACATACATCCTCGCGCGTGCGTGTGTGCCAGAGGCTTCAGAATTACTGATGACTCGAGAGGGATGGTTGCTTAGATATTATTCGTGTAGAGTGTATGCGCATCGCTGCATGGTGGGTTTATTGAGTGTACGTACACTGCAAGCTCATACTAGTATGTATGTGTGATTGTGTGTGCATGTATACACAGAGCAAACACCATCGATGCGTGGGTAGTCACTGACATCAAACTTCTCTTCTCTTCTCTTCTCTTCTCCCTCGCATGTATCATAGATGGGAGGGAGAGTGAAGGAGGGGCAGGGAGTTAGAGAGAGAGAGAGAGAGAGAGAGGGAGATAAGGAGAGGGAGCCAGTCAGTTAGTGAGAACATTGGAGATCAGTCAGTTAAGTGAAACACGTGGAAATCAGTCAGTTAATGAACCACTGGACACCAGTCAGTGCTGAGATTGGAACCAGTCAGTTTTAATGAAACACTGGGAGCAGTCAGTTAATGAATCAACCTGGAAATCAGTCAGTTAGTGAGACATTGGAACCAGTTCAGTTAATAACACTGGGAATAAGTCAGTTAGTTGAACATTGTTCCTTTTTTGTTTTTTGTTGTTTTTTGTTTTTTGTTTTTTTTTTTTTTGTGTGTCTTCGGTTGTGGGTCTTTGGTTGGTTTTGATGTTGGTGTGGTTGTTGGGGGTTTTTTTATGC
>NW_014577160.1:560599-583471 GCF_000485595.1 Priapulus caudatus
TGAGCGAGTGAGGAGAGGGAAGGAGAGGAAGGGGAGAGAGAGAGAGAGAGAGAGGAGAGAGAGCGAGAGAGAGCGAGAGAGCGAGAGGGAGAGAGGGTTGCCGCACTCACCATGTGCTGATCGTTGACTAGATGGATCGTGCGAGACGTGCTACTCGCCTGCGGATGACCATTCGGGGGAGGTGCGAACAAGCGCAGCAGACAGAGGCGCACTCTGCTTCACGACATCGATCGTGTCCCTGCAACGAATGTGGCGTTCAGTCGTACGCTACGCCGCAGCACGCCATATGCGAAGTCTCTCGATGAAGCCTATCGGAATTGTGAACTGGTGCCAGCTGCTGACTGTGCCGTTGCTGCCGGACTGTGGACACGTACGCCTGCTGACTGTGACATGTGCTGGTGACTGGTGACATGTAGCTGCTGACTGCTGCACATGTAGCTGTGACTAGTTACGCATAGCTGCTGACATGTAGCATTGACTTGTAACACGTAGCTGCTGACTGTGACGGCGTTACGCTGTGACTGTGGACATGTAGCTGGGACTGTACATGTAGCCTGTGACGGTGACATGTAGCTGGTGACTGTTACGCATAGCTGTTACATGTAGCTTGATGTAATACGTAGCTGTGACTGTTAGACGGTGTAGTGCTGAACTGCTGCCATGTAGCTCTGACAATGTGACGTGGTGGTAGCGTGTGACTGGTGACATGTAGCTGTGAGCGCTGTGAGCACGTAGCTGTGACTTGTTACGCACTTAGCGTATGTCTGTACACGTAGCTGGTGACTTGTGACGGTGTAGCTGTGACTGTGACATGTAGCTGTGACTGTGACAATGTAGCTGTTGGACTGATGACATGTAGCTGTGACTGTTACGGATAGCTTGTGACATGTAGCTATCGACTGTAACACGTAGCTGTGGACTGTGACGGTCTGTAGCTGTGATGTGAATGTAGCTGTGACTGTGACATGTCTAGCTGTGACTTGTGGTACGCCATAGCTGTTACAGGTATGCTTGACTGCTAATACGGTAGCTGTGACTGTGAACGGTGGTAGCTGTGACTGCTAAGATTGTAGCTGATTGGACTGTGACGGTGTAGCTGTGACTGTGACATGTAGCTGTGACTGCTGACGGCTGTTTAGCTTGACTGTGACATGTAGCTGCTGACTGTGACCACGTAGCTGTGGACTCGTTACGCATAGCTGTGACATGCTAGCTATGAGCTGTACACGTAGCTAGTTGACTCGGTGACGGTGTAGCTGCTGACTGTGACATGTAGTGTGGACTGTGACATGTAGCCTGTGACTGCTGCACGTAGCTGGTGACTGTTACGCTAGCTGTGACATGTAGCTGTGACTGTAACATGTAGCGCTGTGACTGCTGACATGTAGCTGTGACTGTGAACAGTAGCAGTGACTGCTGACATTGTAGCTGTGACTGCTGCGGTGTAGCTGTGACTGTGACAGCTGTAGCTGTTGACTGTGACGCTGCTAGCTGTGACTGATGACATGTAGCTGCTGACTGTGACAGTAGCTGTGCACTGTGACATGTAGCTGTGACTGTGACGGGTGTAGCTTAGACTGTGACGTGTAGCTGGGGACTGTGACTGTGATGTATAAAACTGCTGACTGTGACGTGTAGCTGTGCCACTGTTTTAGACTGTTAAACACGTAGCTGATGACTGTCTGAACGTGTAGCTGTGACTGTGGACGGTCGTAGCCTGTGACTGTGATGTATAACTGTTTGACTGTGATGTTATAACTGTGACTGTGACACGCGTAGCGTGCTGCTGTGGCACGCATCTTTCTTATGACTACAAGCATAGTTCTGTGATGTGTATCGTGTGACGAGCGGCGCTGTATCTGACGAACCTGGTGTGCCACATGCAGCCCAGCACAACGCTTTGGTGCACCTCTATACGCGTTTCTCCGCGACGCGTCGCCGCCTGCGCGCGCAGCTGTAACTCACGGCGACACGAGCAGTTGGAATGTCGGCGTGTTTCTTCTTGGCGACGCCTCGGCCATCTCGATCGAAGCCGACGTTGGAGATGCCACTGCAGCGCGAGGCAACGAACGAGGGGTTGCGGCCTGACCAGGTCGTATCTTGTGTTCTGAATGATGAGGTTGACGATGTTGTCGCTGCCCGTGCCAATCAAGCACGAGTATGAACAGGTAGCCTGCAGAGAGAGAGAGAGAGACGAGAGATGCGGGCGTAAACAATTAGTTCTGCAGTGAGAGAGAGAAGAGATGCCTGGAGTAAGCAGTTAGTCCTGCCCAGAGAGAGAGAGAGAGAATGCGGGCGATAAACAGGTAGCCCTGCATGAGAGAGAGAGAGGGTGCTGGGATAACAATTTAAGGTTTTTCCTTGCCAAAGTGAAGAGGAGAGGATGCTGGGATAAACAAGTAGCCTTGTTTTTATCCAGAGAGAGCAGAGACGATGTGGGGATAAACAGGTAGCCCTGCCAGAGAGAGAGGAGAGGAGATGCTGGGGATAAACAATTAGCCTGCAGTGAGAGAGAGAGAGAGATGCTGGGATAAGCAGTGTAGTCCTGCCGTGAGAGAGCGAGAGTATGCGGGGCATAAACAGGTTGCCTGCAGAGAGAGAGAGAGAATGCGGGGATTAACCAATTAGTCCTGCAGAGAGCAGAAGAGGATCGCTGGAATAAACATTAGTCCTGCAGTGAGAGAGCAGAAGATGCTGCGGATAAAGCAGTAGTCCTGCGCAGAGAGAGAGAGATGCGGCGGAATAAAACAGGTTAGGTCCCCTGCAGAGAGGAGAGAGACGTGTGCTGGCGATAAACAATTAGAGCTGCAGGAGAGGAGATCGAGAGAGATGCTGGGATAACAAGTAGCTTGCAGAGAGAGAGAGAGAGAGAGATGTGGGGGTAACAGGTAAGCCTGCCCAGAAGAGAGAGAGATGCTGGCCGATAACCGATTAGTCCTGCAGTAAGAGAGAGAGAGAGATGCTTGGGATAGCAGATTAGTCCTGCAAAGAGAGAGAGCAGATGCTGGGATACAAACCAATTTAGTTCCTGCAAGAGGAGAGAGAGACGATGCTGGGAACAAATTAGTCCTGCAGTGAGAGAGAGAGAGATGCTGGCATAAACAGGTGGCTCTGCCAGAGAGAGGGAGGGAGGAATCGGAGGAAGGAAGGGATGGCGAGAGCAGAGCTGAGAGCAGGCTGGGAGAGGGTGAGAGCAGAGTGAGATGAGAGGGGGAAAGGGAGAGGAGAGAGGGGACGGAGAGAGGAGAGAGAGGGGAAAGGAAGAGAGAGGAGCATGAGCCAAGGCGTGAGAGAGAGAAAGATGAGGAGAGAGAGATAACCGGTGAACCAAACTATCACTAAAAGCCCTGGCTAAATTGCCTAAAATTTAAAACCAGCCATTCACGCACGCAGTCGTTTAGCCATTAGTTGTCAGCTCACTGGCCTCCCGTTGCAAACACGAGAGACGCCATGCTTTACTAAATGCAATTGTCGTGTTACTGCCGGCAGTTCCCACTTCTGGACCATTTTTACTTGCACCATTCATTACTGAAACCAGATAACTCGCTCAGCGTCTGGCTGCCATTAAAGTGCATAACTACATTTGTCCGCCCAATAGAATTACTCGATCAATCGCCTGCCGCATTGGCAGTCTGGTATATATTCTAACTGTGACCAAACAGCTGCCTCGCCGCAGCAGCGAAACTAATAGGTTCTACTAAATAGTACGGTGCGTCAATACGCAGGGTGATACTCCATTGGAGTGTTCCCAACTTAAACGTCATTAATGGTCATATAAACATATATATATCATATTATATATGATATGGTAAATGGTCATATATTAGTTTGTTGGTTTAATGTCATTTAGTTAGGGGTTGAGGTTAGGGTTAGGGTTAGGATTATCAGCATTAATCATTTAATCAATTAATAATATCAAAGGTTAGGGAACCTCCCTATGAAGCATTAGCCAATATCCGCAGCGGCCCAGCACGTAAATGAGTAGGACACAGCAATTGATGCACGGCAGTGAGATAGCAAGGATGTCAACGAAAGCTATACTTGAAGGGTATGTTGTAAAGATACAAACGCGCTACGCAAGGCTCAAAAAATGTTGGCAGTCTCGGACATGAAGCAGGCAAGTATGGACACAGAACACGAGGCTAGCAGTAGGTAGCAGCAGCAGCATCTGGTGTAGCGCACTAGCATAGCCAGTAGAATTAGAAGCCATCCGTTGTGAGCCGCAGTAGTAGTAGTAGCAGCATGAGCTCGTAGTAGTTAAGCACTTAGCAGCAGCAGCTGTCAGCATAGCGCGTGTCAGTGCAGCTGTAGCGCTGTATACAGCAGCAATAGCTGGCGCGAGAAAACAGTAGCCCAGCAGCAGAGCTGCCAGTAGCCAGCAAGTTCGCAGCAGTAGCAGCTATGCTAGAGCGGAGCGCATGCGCCCGCGCAGTCAGCCAGTAGCAGCTGCAGTAGCAGGCAGTAGCAGTGTAGCAGCTGTATAAAGCAGCAAATAGTAGCCGCAGCGAGCAGCAGCCAGCAGGCAAGTAAGCAGCAGCGCCCTGCAGCAAGTAGTAGGCAGCCATGCTAGCAGCCTGTATAAGCAGCAATAGGTAGCCAGGCAGCACCAGTAGCCAGCAGCAGCAGCTGGCAGTAAGCATGGCCCCAGTAGCAGCTGTATAAGCAGCAATAGTAGCCAGCAGGCACCAGTAGCAGCAGCAGCATGAAAACAGTCTCAGCAGCAATGATCAGCAGCAACAGCGAATAGCCAGTGAGCAGCTGGCTAAAATTTATAGAGAGCCGGGCTGAGAGAGAGAGAGAGATTGAGAGAAGAGATGAGAGAGATAGAGATGAGGAGAGAGAGAGATATATAGAAGAAAGTGAGGGGAAGATAAGAGTAGGAGAGAGATGGGGAGAGAGTAGGAAGAGAGCCAGAGGAGACACATGATGATGGGAGAGAGGAGGGGGAGCTAAGAGAGAGACACAGTATGAGGGCAAGGGGAGGAGAGAGGAGAGGGGTGCGACAGCCGCAGCATTTGCTCTCTACAGCTCACAATCTGTTTCTCGGGATACTTGTTGAACGTCAACAGTCCGTGTGACGGGTTCCATGTGGCAAAGTCGATTGTCGTGCGGAGCAGGAAGAGAACGAGCAACTTACAGACATTACTTCTTCTTCTGGTAGCGCGTTCATAACGCTCTTGTCGCTCTGCATAGGAGACACAGAGAGAGAGAGACGGTTTAATGTTGTTACGCAGAACGGCTTCATACAGCGAGGACGAACAAATTCAAGACTTTTCAGGACCTTTCAAGGAGCATTTTATCGGAATTCCAAAGCGACACGTTTATTGGACATTTTATCGTGAAATCATACACGAGAACAAAATAACCTGCGATTAATTTATAAATAACCCCTAAATTCTTAATCACTGTCACTCTCTAAAATTACCTGGATCCATTAATAAACCCTTCTAAAACCGGTCACTTCTACAAACATACCTTGATTTACTGGACAAATTTGACTGACTTACTGTAATTTGTGATCATCATTAACTGTCTATATTGTTCTATAGCTTTTTAAGCTCATTTAACGCAATATTTTATTGAGGTTTTCACAATATTGATGGGTTACAAAATTTATTTTTATTACAGGCAGGGATTCTATCTAGAAATTTCAATGACATTTTCATGAATTCAAGGACTTGTCAAGCACAAAATCAACATTTACTAAATTCAAGTATTTTTAAGGACTACCTCAAATTCAAGGACTTTTCACGGGACTGTGTGAACCATGCGTAGTAGCATCAACCGCCCGCATACACATGGGCCCGCGCAGTATGAGTAAAACTTTTAGTGTTAAAACTGTAAACCTCAGGTGGTCGAAATAAGCGATGGTCCGATGGTCCGCGGCCATCAAATAATCAGGAGGACATCAGATTTTCAAAAGTCAATGGGTCCGACGGACATTTGAATATTTTTGGTCCCATTTTATGGTAATTTTCTGCAAGCACGCAATACTTTTAGAGACAATTTGGAATTGAGGAGAACCATCTAAAATTGAGGAGGACATCTAAATTTAAATTAGATGTCTGCTTGGACCATCCCTTTTCTCTCTCCTTATTTCTACCCCTGAAACCTTGATGCTAATGCTAGTTCTACCCCAACCACACACCTCAACCTGACAATGAAGCCGCTGCTCCTAAGACAGGACTCAGGTTTCACCGAGGCACGTTGATGCCTCCTTACTTGCCGTTGTGGATATTAGCCTACGTTACTCCATATGCCACCTCTTCATACATCCCTCATCACTATGTATCACTCTCTGTCCCGCCTTAAAGTGTCGATAAAAAGCAAGTGTTCTTGTTATAAGCATTTTTCTTCGTGGGCACACTTGCATTAAAAGTGTTACTAAAAAATAAGTGTACTTGATGTGCATTCTCCTTTGGAGGGGATATTTGCCAGGATGCACCCCCCCCAACCTGCCTCTGCCACCCATAAAACTGCTGATTAAACACCTAGAATAAAGCATGCACTAAATAAATTAATTCGATGCAAGGATAACCCTAACTGTAAGTTGTAACACCAATTTTGTAACCTACCCTGATCCTAACCACAGTCCTGCTAACTAGATTTGACAGCTTAACACTACATCAACACCTGCACCCACTAGCGAGAAGTACCCTGCACTCGCTTGTTAAGCTAACCGCTCTCGGGCCAACGGCAAGACGCTGAAACCTTGTGAGAAGATGAGATACTTCGACGATTGCTTCGGGGCGCGAAAAAAACGGGTAAAGCGTCGGCCGAAATCCGACGACATTTTCGAGACTGAATTTAATTACGCTGCGGCGCAGGCAAGCCCCTTTTACCGTGAAGCCGAAAAAAAGATGGCGGAACAATGACCGGTGCGTCAGTGCATGTGCACCTGTGACAGGGCTGTGATTTGATGCGCTGATTGCCCGAGGAGCGACGCAGCCGCGATGTTAGCTTGGATGCTAACGAGACATACCTTGATTAGTCCGTGATACGACGCAGCACAAACGCCGTGCTGTTTTGATGTGCAAATTGCGCATTTTAATGACAGCGTCCTCGACATTTTCATTTAATTTAAATCGAAACGCCCCCCCCCGGGTTATGCGTATTGACTCGAACCGAGCTGATCATTGCATGCGAACGTCGACTCGTCGGCCACGGCCGACCGGCAGCCCCCGCCCGTGGCTTCGCCGACCTCTGGCGTGTGTACGCACAACGGCAAGCTGCCCTACTCTGGTATTTGTATACGTAATGCTGACTGAACGTGACACATAATCAATACGCTTCCTAGCTCGCCGCGCCAGCGCGACCAATCTCAGTCGCCGCCGCACGCGCCCTGCGCACGGCCTACTTTCATTAAAGCTGCGCGGCAAAGGGGGGGGATGCCTCGTAGAGATGAAGCCATTTGCGCAGTTGCCGGTCCGGCCCATGTCGGGGAAAGATGGATGCGAGCGCAAACACTGCCTCTCTGAATGTAAGCGCCGCGTGCTGGTACTGACACACGACACCCGCTCTCCGGATGCATGCGTGCCGACATGTGCATGTCAGTATGATCAGAAGTAGATAATAGGGAATTGCATGCCTGAAAGCCAGTCAGTGCGAGATTGTGGATAATTGCAAACAGCTAGTTAATGAAACACTTGGGAATCAGTCAGTTAATGACACACTGGAAACCCAGTCAGTGGTGAAATTGGAAACCAGTCAGTTAATGAAACACTGCGGAACCAGTCAGTTAATGAAACACTGGGAGCCAGTCAGTTAGTGAGCATTGGAATCAGTCAGTTAATGAAACGCTTGGAATCAGTCAGTTAATGACCCACTGGACACCAGTCAGTGTGAGATTGAACCAGTCAGTTTTTAATGAAACACTGGGAGCCAGTCAGTTAATGAAACACTGGAAATCAGTCAGTAGTGAGACATTGAACAGTCAGTTAATAAACACTGGGAATCAGTCAGTTTTAGTGAGACATATGCGAACCAGTCAGGTTAATGGAAATACACTGGGTAATCAGTCAGTTAGTGAAACACTGGGGTAGCAGTCAGTTAGCTGAGACATTGAAACCAGTCAGTTAATGAATAACACTCCGGGAGCCAGTCTAGTTAATGAGAAACACTGGAAATCAGTCAGTTAATGAAACACTGGGAACCAGTCAGTGTTGAGATTGGAAACCAGTCAGTTTTAATGAAACAGCTGGGAATCAGTCAGTTAATGAACACACTGAAAATCAGTCAGTTAGTGAGACATTGGAACAAAGGTCAGCTTAATTGAAACACTGGGGATCAGTAATTTTATGTGATAACACTGGAACCAGTCAGTTGTGAGATTGGAAACAGTCCAGTTTTAATGCAACACTGCGTGATCAGTCAGTTAAAAACCTTGGGAAATCTAGTCAGTTAATAGATAACACTGTGGAACTCATGTCTCAGGTGTGAGTTGGAAACATGTCAGTTTTAATGAACACTGGGAATGCAGTCAGTTAAAATAAAATCACTGTGAATGCGCAGTCAGTTAGTGAGACATTGCGAAACCAGTCAGTTAATGAAACACCTGTGAATCGTCAGTTAGTGAGACATTGGAACCAGTCAGGTTATGACAACACTGGGAATCAGTCAGTTAGTGAGACATTGGGAACCAGTCAGTATATGAAACACTGTGAATCATGTCAGTTAGTGAGAATTGGAACAGTCCAGCCAGTTGAGAGACTTGGATACGAATGGTGTTTGCTAGAACTGGACAGGGGCCGTTCGTGATTGATGGTAATGAAAGTCAGTGAACGAATCGAAAGCCCTCACTGAAAATGGAGTTTGACAGTGGGATAGCGCAGAGCACATTGCTCTCTTTTGCTGGAGCTAGAGGTTCGCACTGTGTGCGTGCCGTTCGTGGTGTGTGGCGCCAGTGCGTGCTGTGTGGTGCCGGTGGCCGCTGCGTGCGGCGTGCGTGACTGCTGGCGATGAGCAACAAACGGTCTACATCTAGCAACCTACAGTGAGTGACACGCGCGTTCTGCTCGCCAGAGCCGGCGACCGTACTATTGCAATGACAGAACAACTGTGGCCTTTCACGACCTAAGGTGGATAAGCGTCAGATGTGGAGGTACGCTTCCACAACAAGGCAGGCTGGCAGTGAATGCTTAATGCCTTCACGCTACGCACACGCATGCATGCACAACATGCCGCACGCGCACACAGCACACACACGCGACACGGGGACACAACGAAACACATAGTACGACGCATGCGCTACGCACACACCTACGCACGCACAGCACACACACGCACGCACGCACATAGATTCACTAAACTATTGGTACTGGCCGCCATTGCAGGCCTCAGCTTGCTTACGTGCCACAGATACACGGCATGGCACGCGACTTACACACGCACAACACCACACACTCACACAATGCACACACCACATGCGCCAGCACGCACGCTACGCACGCACGCACGCACGCACGTCGACACACCACACACAACAACTACACGCACGTACGCAACTCACACACACACTACGCACGCACGCACGCCACGCACACCAGAAAAGACGCAGCGGCACAAGCACAACGCACGCTTAAACATTTACATCTAATGCTAACAAATTGCTAGTATATAATGAAGCGAAGATAAGAGCGACTTTCGCCCGTACCGGGCCGGCATTATACACGCAATACACCGTACTTTGCTTCATGCGACCGTGTATGACTTATTACAAACAGCAAACGACACTGCTGCGACTCGAGGATGGGTTGCCGTGACCGTACCACACAACACACACGCACACGCACCACACGACACACGCACAGCACACGACACACCCACACACCACGCACACGCAGCGCGCGCGCGCGACCAACACACACACACACACACCACACACACCACAGGCACACACGACACCCCACAACGACAACACGCACACACGACCACACGCATGCACGACCACACACAACGACACACGGCGACATACACGCACCACACACACACACACACGCACACGCACAACCACACACAGCACGCGCAACCACAACACACACTCTCACACAACCACACACACTCGGCATACACGCAACACACACACACAACCACCGCACCACACAGCGCCCAGCACACACACGCGCGCACCACACAGGCCTATCACAACACGTCGGGCTGGTTAGAAGCCAGAAGAGAAAAAGAAAGAGAGAGAGGAGGTAGGAGGATGAAGAGGAGGGGGAGAAGGACGAGAGAAGAGAAGAAGAAGAAGAAGAGAAGAAGCAAGAAGAAGAAGAAGAAGAAAGAAGAAGACGACGACGGACGACGACGACGACGACGACGAGACGACGACAGACCGACGACCGAGAAGGGAAGACAGGTGATGGCAAAACGGTGATATAGAAGGACGGGGAATAAAGGCCCTTGTAGTTACCATGATGGCAACTTGCTATCACACCACCCTCATCACACCTGTCAGATTCCACTCACTACTGCAGCTCCCCCCTCGCCGCACAATGGTAGCTTGCTACATCACAGTAAACTTATCCACACATTGACCAATCCACTCACTACTGCAGCCCTCCACGCCTCTCCCCACAATGGTCAGCTGCTACATCACACCACCCTCATCACACATTCAGCATTCCCACGTCACTACTTGCACCCTCACCCCCTCCCACAATGGTAGTGCCCTCACTCCACACTAACTTCATTCACACATTGCACCATCCACTCACTACTGCAGCCCTCACGCTCTCCCCACAATGGTAGCTGCCTACATCACACCACCCTCATCACACATTCACCATCCACTCACTACTGCAGCCCTCACCCTCTCCCCACAATGGTAGTACTTACATCAATCTACCACCCCTCATCACACATTCACCATCCTCTCACTACTGCAGCTCTCACGCCCTCTCCCACAATGGTAGCTTGCTACATCACACCACCCTCATCACACATTCCATTCCACTCACTACTGCAGCCCTCACCCTCTCCCACAATTGGTAGCTGCTACATCACACCACCCCTCATCACAATCACCATCACTCACTACTGCAGCCCTCACCCTCTCCCCCAATGTAGATGCTACATCACCACACCTCATCACACATTCACCATCCACTCGGCTTACTGTAGCCCTCACCCCTCCCCACAATGGTACGTGCTACATCACACCACCCTCATCACGACCTTCAGCACTCACTCACTACGCCAGCCCTCACACCTCTCCCCACAATTGGATAGTATGCTACATCACACCACCCTCATCACACATTCACCATCCACTCACTACTGTAGCCCTCACCCACCTCCCCACAATGGTAGCTGCTACATCACACCACCTCATCACACATTCACCATCCAACTCCTACTGCAGCCCTCACCCTCCCCACAATGGTAGCTGCTACATCACACTATCTTCATCACACATTCACCATCCACTCACTACTGTAGCCTCACGCCGCTCCCCACAATGGTAGCTGCTACATCACACTACCCTCATCGCACCTTCAGCATCCACTCACTACTGCAGCCCTCCCCTCTCCCCACAATCGGTAGCTGCTACATCACACCACCCTCATCACACATTCACCATCACTCACTACTGCAGCCCTACCCTCTCCCCACAATGGTAGCTTGCTACATCACACCACCCTCATCACACATTCACCATCAACTCACTACTTGCAGCCCTCACCCTCTCCCCACAATGGTAGTCTGCTACATCACCACCTTCATCCACACGATTCACCTATCCACTCGCGTACTGTAGCCCTCACCCTCTGTCCTGATGATAGCTACGAGCTGTTTGATCATCCCCCCATCACATATTCAGCATCACTCACGAGGGAAGCCCTCAGCAGTGCCATCACGGCGCATCAATGTCAGCAACCCATCGCGTGAAGTAAAATCCTGTCTATTGGGGTGTGCACTGAGCGTGCATCACCTCGAATTAGCACTTACGCACGGCCGCAAAGACACCTTTAACGCCGCCGCCCGCCGCCGCCCCCGGCAGAATAAATGGTGAGCATTATCGCATTGCCGCCGCCGTGAAACAGAAAGAGCGATCGCAGCGCTGAGGTGAGCAGCGAGATGTGTCACACCCGCCGACGACGACCGTGGATGGAACATCGGACGCGGCCGCGTTTTAACGCCGTTAACGGAAAAAAAAGATCCCCGTCAGCGGCTGCGTATTACTATACTCCACGCTATATTATAATATGTAGGACAGCGCAGGCTTCCCCATATATTATTTATAGCGCCGTACACTACGCCCCGACATGGAGACTAGAAAGGGAGAAGTGCCGGAGCTTCCTTAGATATACAACTCCCATGCACTCCCGCATGCTGAAAATTGATTTCCTATAAATCGCAGGGGTTAGACGGGCAGCAGTGGTAAATGCTCCGTTCAAATGTCACCAGCACTGCTTGCGAGGCGCAAGCAGGCTGTATTGAGTTGTACGCCATCTGAGTGTGTGAAATATAATTCTAGAGAACCAAGAGTAATAGTAATCTACTCCGCAGGCTTGCCTTGCAATGCCTGATGAATCAATAATAAAGCCCCCCGCCCGCACCCCACAAACACCACACACGTGACACACCAAATTTATATCTCATCGATTAAAAATGTCGTCACAGCAGTGCAACAATACTAGTGTGGATTATATCTTTTAATTACTCCGCGCCCAACGGAGTTGGAAGGGATGGGTTATGTTTTCGCCTCTCGTGTGTTCGTGTGTTCGCGCGATCGATATTAGCGCGCGTCAGCCAGCGAGCCAGCCGAGCAGAGCGAGCCAGCAAGCGCTGTACATGTCAGGCCGAGCAGCAAGCAGAGCGGCTGCTACGAGCGAGCGATGGCAAGCAGCAAGCCAGCAGCCAGCAAGCCAGCGCTGTACATGTCAGCACGCTGTGCGTTATGTCGTGGCTTTTGTTTAGTGTCGTTCGTGAGTCGCTATGGCGCTTATGTCGGGTCGGCGGAGGTATGACATTCTTCGTGAGTGCACTCTGTCTACTGTTGTTGACTGTGTGCACACTCGAAAATTAAAATATGAATTCTTAATATTTCACTGTGATATCCTATTTGATTCTGACTTCCCCTCCCTCGCTCTCTCTCTCATCTCTCTGTTCTCTGTCTCTGTCTCTGTCTTCTGGTCTCTGTCTCTGTCTCGGTCTCTGTCTCCTGTACTCTCTCTCTCCTCTCTCTCATCTCTCTCATCTCTCTCTCCTCCTCTCCTCTCTCTTTCTCTCTCTCTCTCTTCCCAGTGTTTCATTAACTGACTGGTTCCCAGTGTTTCATTAACTGACTGGTTTCCAATTTCACACTGACTGGTGTCCAGTGTTTCATTAACTGACTGGTTCCAAGTGTTTCATTAACTAGCTGGTTTGCAAATTCCAATCTCGCACTGACTGGCTCTCAGGCATGCAATTCCCTATTATCTACTTCTGATCATACTGACATGCACATGTCGGCTGCATGCATCGGAGAGCGGGTGGTGTGTCAGTACCAGCACGCGGGGCTGCTTACATCAGAGAGCAGTGTTTGCGCTCGCATCCATCTCGACATGGGCCGCGACCGGCAACTGCGCAAATGGCTTCATCTCTACGAGGCATCCCCTCCCCCTTGCCGCGCAGCTTTTATGAAAGTAGGCCGTGCGCGCGCGTGCGGCGGCGACGCGAGATTGGTCGCTGGCCGGCAAGCTAGGAAGCGTATTGATTATGTGTAACGTTCAGTCAGCATTACGTATATCAAATACCAGAGTAGGGCAGCTTGCCGTTGTGCGTACACACGCCAGAGGTCGGCGAAGCCACGGGCGGGGCTGCCGGTCGCCGTGGCCACGAGTCGACGTTCGCATGTAAATGATCAGCTCGGTTCGAGTCAACGCATAAGCGGGGGGGGGGGCGTTTCGATTTTAATTAAAATGAAATGTTGAGTACGCTATCATTAAAATGCGCAATTTGCACATCAAAACACGGCGTTTGTGCTGCATCGTTATCACGGACTAATCAAGTATTTGCTCGTTAGCATCCAAGCTAACATCCGGCTGCGTCGCTCCTCGGCAATCAGCGGCATCAAATCACAGCCCTTGTCACAGGTGCACATGCACTGACGCACCGTCATTGTTCCGCCATCTTTTTTCGGCCCCACGGTAAAAGGGGGCTTGCTCGCCGCCGCGTAATTAAATTCGTCTCGAAAATGTCGTCGGATTTCGTGCCGACGCTTTACCCGTTTTTTTCGCCCCCGAAGCAATCGTCGAAAGTATCTCATCTTCTCACAAAGGTTTCAGCGTCTTGCGTCGGCCCGAGAGCGGTAGCTTAACAAGCGAGTGCAGGGTACTTCTCGCCAGTGGGTGGCAGGTGTTGATGTAGTGTAAGCTGTCAAATCTAGTTAGCAGGACTGTGGTTAGGATCAGGGTTAGGGTTACAATTTGTGTTACAACTTACAGTTAGGGTTATCCTGCATCGAATTTAATTTATTTTGGGCAATGCTTTATTCTAGGTGGTTTAATCAGCAGTTTTAGGATGGCAGAGCAGGTTGGGGGGGGGGTGCATCCTGGCAAATATCCCCTCCAAAGGAGAATGCACATCAAGTACACTTGTTTTTTTAGTAACACTTTTAATGCAAGTGTGTCCCACGAAGAAAAATGCTTATAAATCAAGAACACTTGCTTTTTATCGACACTTTTAAGGCGGGACAGAGAGTGATACATATGTGATGAGGGATGTATGAGAGATGCACTGACAGAGGCATATCAGTAACGTAGGCAAATATCCACAACGGCAAGTGAGAGCGAGGGAGGGGGAGAGTCAGAAATCAAATAGGAATACAAGTTGAAATATTAGAATTTCATATTTTATTTTCGAGTGTGCACCACAGTCACAACTAGACAGAGTGCACTCACGAAGAATGCATACCTCCGCCGACGACATACGCCATACGCCGCACGAACACACGAATAAGCCACGACATACGCCAGCGTGCTGACATGTACACGCTGGCTTGCTGGCTTGCTGGCTTGCTGGCTTGCTGCTCGCTCGCTCGTAGCAGCCGCTCGTTGCTGCTGCTCGCTGACATGTACACGCTTGCTGGCTCGCTGCTCTGGCTGGCTCGCTGGCTGACGCGCTAATATCGATTGCGCGAACACACGAACGCACGAGAGCGAAAACATAACCTCCCTTCCAACTCCGTTGGGCGGAGGTAATAAAAGATATAATCCACACTAGTATTGTTGCACTTGCTGTGACGACATTTTAATCGATGAGATATAAATTTGTGTGTGTCACGTGTGTGGTGTTTGTGGGGTTGGGGGCGGGGCTTTATTATTGATTTCATCAGGCATTGCAAGCAAGGCTGCCGAGTAGATTACTATTACTCTTGGTTCTCTAGTAATTATATTTCACACACTCAGATGGCGTACAACTCAATACAGCCTGCTTGCCCTCGCAAGCAGTGCTGGTGACATTTGAAGGGAGCATTTACCACTGCTGCCCGTCTAACTCCAGCGATTATAGGAAATCAATTTCAGCATGCGGGAGTGCATGGGAGTTGTATATCTAAGGAAGCTCCACACTTCTCCCTTTCTATTCTCATGTTGGGGCGGCTAGTGTACGGCGCTATAAATAATATATGGGGAAGCCTGCGCTGTCCTACATATTATAATATAGCGTGGAGTAGTAGTAATACGCAGCCGCTGAACGGGGATCTTTTTTTCCCGTTAACGCGTTAATACCGTGCGCGCGTCCGATGTTCATCCACGGTCGTCTGTCGGCGGGTGTGACACATCTCGCTCATCACCGCCTGCGATCGCTCTTTCTGTTTCACGGCGGCGCATGCGATAATGCTCACCATTTATTTCTGCCGGGGGCGGCGGCGGCGGCGGCGGTTAAAGGGTGTCTTTGCGGCCGTGCGTAAGTGCTATTCGAGGTGATGCACGCTCGTGCACACCACATAACAGGATTTTACTTCACGCGATGGGGTTGCTGACATTGATGCGCCGTGATGGCACTGCTGAGGGCTTCCCTCGTGAGTGGATGCTGAATATGTGATGGGGGGGGGGAAGATGATCAAACAGCTGTGGCTATCATCGTGGGGTGAGCTATCAGAGGGTGAGGGCTACAGTAGTGAGTGGATGGTGAATGTGTGATGAGGGTGGTGTGATGTAGCAGCTACCATTGTGGGGAGAGGGTGAGGGCTGCAGTAGTGAGTGGATGGTGAATGTGTGATGAGGGTGGTGTGATGTAGCAGCTACCATTGTGGGGAGAGGGTGAGGGCTGCAGTAGTGAGTGGATGGTGAATGTGTGATGAGGGTGGTGTGATGTAGCAGCTACCATTGTGGGGAGAGGGTGAGGGCTGCAGTAGTGAGTGGATGCTGAAGGTGCGATGAGGGTAGTGTGATGTAGCAGCTACCATTGTGGGGAGGGCGTGAGGGCTACAGTAGTGAGTGGATGGTGAATGTGTGATGAGGGTGGTGTGATGTAGCAGCTACCATTGTGGGGAGAGGGTGAGGGCTGCAGTAGTGAGTGGATGGTGAATGTGTGATGAGGGTGGTGTGATGTAGCAGCTACCATTGTGGGGAGAGGGGGAGGGCTGCAGTAGTGAGTGGATGGTGAATGTGTGATGAGGGTGGTGTGATGTAGCATACTATCCAATTGTGGCGGAGAGGTGTGAGGGGCTGGCAGTAGTGAGTGAAGTGCTGAAGGTCGCTGATGAGGGTGGTGTATGGTAGCACGTACCATTGTGGGGAGGGGTGAAGGGTACAGTAAGCGAGTGATGGTGAATTGTGTGATGAAGGTGGTGGTGATGTAGCCATCTACATGTGCGGGGAGAGGTGAGGGCTGCATAGTGAGTTGATGGTGACTTGTGATGAGGGGTGGTGGATGTAGCAGCTACCAATTGGTGGCGTAGAGGGTGAGGGCTGCAGTAGTGAGTTGGATGTGAATGTGTGAGTGAGGGTGGTGTGATGTAGCAAGCTACCATGTGGGAGAGGGCGTGAGAGCTGCAAGTAGTGAGCAGGATGGTCCATGTGTGATGAGGTGGTGGCGCTATGACCGCACGTTGATGTAAGTACTACCATTGTGGGGAGAGGGTGAGGGCTGCAGAGAGTTGGACGGTGAATGTGTGATGAGGGTGGTGTGATGTAGGGCAGCTACCATTGTGGGGAGAGCGTGAGGGCTGCAGTAGTGAGTGATGGTGCAATGTGTGAATGAAGTTAGTGTGGAGTGAGGGCACCTACCATTGTGGGAGGGGGTGAGGGTGCAAGTAGTGACGTGGGAATGCTGAATGTGTGATGAGGGTGGTGTTGATGTAGCAGCTGACCATTTGGTGGGGAGAGGCGTGGAGGGCTGGCAGTAGTGAGTGGATTGGTCAATGTGTTGATGTAAGTTTACTGTGATGATGCAAGCTACCATTGTGCGGCGGAGGGGGGAGCTGGCAGTAGTGAGTGGAATCTGAAGGTGTGATGAGGGTGGGTGTCGATTAGCAGTTGCGCATCATTGTAACTACGAAGGGCCTTTATCCCGCGTCCTTCTATAATCAACCGTCATCACCTTCTTCTTCTTCGTCGTCGGTCTGTCGTCGTCTTGTCGTCGTCCGTCGTCGTCGTCCGTCGTCTCTTCTCTCTTACTTCTTTCTTCTTCTTCTTCTTCTCTCCTTCTTCGTCTTCTCTCTTCTCTCCTCCTCCTCCCCCTCCTCTTCATCCGCCTTCTCCTCCTCTACTTTTCTTTTTCTTCTTCTGCTTCTAACCAGCCCCGACGGTGTTGGAGAGGCCTGTGTGTGTGCGGCGTGTGTGTGTGCGTGTGTGGCGTGTTGTGGTGTGTGTGTGTGTGTGTGTGTTGTGTAGAGTTGGGTGGTGGTGCGTAGGTGTATTTGCGCGCGCGTGTGTGTGTGTGTGTGGTGTGTGTGTGTGTCGCGTGGTATGTCGTCGTGTGCATCGTTGTGTGTGTGTGTGCCGTGCGTGCGGTGTGTGTGCGTGTGTGCGCGTGTGTGTGTGTGCGTTGTGGGCGTGTGCGTGTGTGGCGCTGTGCGGTGTGTGTGTGTGTGTGGTGTGTGTGTGTTGTGTGCGCGCGCGCGCGCTGCGTGTGGCGTCGGTGTGCTGGGTGTGTGTGTGCTGTGCGTGTGTCGTGTGGTGCGTGTGCGTGTGTGGTGTGTGGTAACGGTCACGGCAACATCCCTCAGCAGTCCGCAGCAGTGTCGTTGTCTGTCTTGTAATAAGTCATACACGGTCGCATGAAGCAAATACGGTGATATTGGCGTGTATTGCCGGCCGCGTGTACGGGCGAAAGTCGCTTTATCTCGCTTTCATTATATACTGCGAATTTCGTAGCATTATGTTAATGTTAACGTGCGTTGTGTTGTGCCGCTCGTCTTTTTCTGTGTGTGCGTGCGGCGTGCGTGCGTAGTGTGTGTTTGAGTGCGTACGTGCGTGTAGTTGTTGTGATGTGGTGTGTCGCGCTGCGATGCGTGCAGTCGCGTGCGTGCGTGCGTGCTGGCGTGTGGTGTTGTGCATGTGTGAGTGTGTGTGTGTTTGTGCGTGTGTACAGTGCGTGCCTGCGTGTATCTGTGCACCGTAAGCAGTGAGGCCTGGCAATGGCGTGCCAGTACCAAGAGTTTAATTCGTGAATCTATGTGCGTGGCGTGCGTGTGTGTGCGTGCGTGCCCGTAGGTGTGTGCGTAGGCATGCGTGCGTACTATGTGTGTTCGTTGTTCCCGTGTGGCGCGTGTTGTGTCGGCGTGTGTGCGCGTGCGGCATGTTTGTGCATGCATGCGTGTGCGTATGCGTGCCAAGGATGCATTCACTGCCAGCCTGGCCTTGTTGTGGAAAGCGTCCCTGCCACATCGACGCTATACAGCAACCTTAGGTGCGTGAAAGGCCACAGGCTGTCATTGCAATAGTACGGTCGGGCTGGGCGAGAGAATCGCGCGTGTCACTCACTGATAGGTTGCTAGAGTTAGACCGTTTGTTCTCATCGCCAGCAGTCACGCACCGCACGCAGCGCACGCACGCACGCACGCACTGGGCCACACACCACGACGGCACGCACACAGTGCGACCTCTTAGGCTCCAGCAAAAGAGGCAATGTGCTCTGCGGCTATCCCCACTGTCAGAAACTCGCAATTTTCAGTGAGGGCTTTCGGATTCGTTCACTGACTTTCATTACATCAAGTTCACGAACGGCCCACTGTCCAGTTCTAGCAACAACTCATTCGTCCAAGTCTCCAAACTGGCGGACTGGTTCGCAATGTCTGCACTAGACTGCACTGATTCACAGTGTTCATATACTGATCTGGTTCCATATGCCTCACTAACTGACTGATTCGCCAGTGTTTCATTAACCTGACTGGTTCCAAATGTCTCACTAACGTGACTGATTCACAGGTGTTTCATTAACTGACTGGTTCGCACATGTCTCACTAAGCTGACTGGATTCACAGTGTTTTAAGTTTTAACGTGACTGATTCCCAGTGGTTCATTAAAACTGACAGGTTTCCAATCTCACACCTGCAGAACCACTGGTTCCCAGTGGTTATTCATTTAACTGACTGATTTCCCAAGTGTTTATTAACTGACTGATTCACGCAGTGTTGTTCATTAAAACTGGAGCTGTTTCCAATCTCACACTGACTGGTTCCAGTGTTCACTAATACTGATTCCCCAGTGTTTCATTAAGCTGACCTTTGTTCCATATGTCTCACTAACTGACTGATTTTCCAGTGTTTCATTAACTGACTGATTCCCAGTGTTTCATTAAAACTGACTGGTTTCCAATTCTCAGCACTGACTGTTCCCAGTGTTTCATTAACTGACTGATTTCCCAGTGTTTTCACTTAACTGACTGGCTCCCGGACGTGTTTTCATAACTGACTGGTTTCAATGTCTCAGCTAACTGACTGGCTCGCCAAGTGTTTCACTAACTGACTGCATTCCCAGTGTATTTCCTTAACCTGACTGGTTCCATATGTCTCACTAAAACTGACTGATTCCCAGTGTTTTATTAACTTGACTGATTCAATGTTCACTCACTGACTGATTTCCAGTGTTTCAATTAACTGACTGGCTCCCAGTGTTTCATTAAAAACTGACTGGTCGAATCTCACACTGAACTGGTGTCCAGTGGGTCATAAGCTGACTGATTCCAAGGTTTCATTAACTGACTGATCGCTAATGCTCATCCTTAAGCTGACTTGGCTCTCCAGTGTTTTAGCTAACTGACATGGTTCCGCAGTGTTTCATTAACTGAGCTGGTTTTCCAATTTCACACTGACTGGGTTTCACAGTGTGTCATTAACTGACTGATTCCCAAGTGTTTCATTAACGGTAGCTGTTGGACATATTTATCCAGCAATCTATCGCAGCGTGACTGCTTTCAGGCAATGCAATTCCGCGTATTATCGTACTTCTGATCATATCTGACAATAGCACATGTCGCATCGCATGCATCCGGAGAGCGGGTGCGGTGTGTCAGTACCAGCACGCGCGCTTACATCAGAGAGGGCAGTGTTTGGCGGCTCGCGATCCATGCTTTCCCCGAAAAACATGGGCCGGACGGCAACTGCGCAAATAGGCTTCCATCTCTACGAGGCATCCCCGCCCCTTTGCCCGCGGCAGCTGTTAATGAAAGTAGGCGGCGCGTGCGCAGAAAGAGCGCGTGCGGCGGCGCTGAGATTGGTCGCCTGGCCGGCGAGCTAGGAAGCGTATTGATTATGTGTCACGTTCAGTCAGCATTACGTATACAAATACCAGAGTAGGGACAAGCTTTGCCGTTGTGCGTACACACGCCCAGAGGTCGCGAAGGCCAACGGGCGGGGGCTGCCGGTCGCCGTGGCGCGACGAGTCGACGTTCACGCATGCGAATGATCAGCTCGGATTCGAGTCATACGGCATAACACCGGGGGGGGGCGTTGATTTAAATTAAATGAAATGTCGAGGACGCTGTCATTAAAATGCGCAATTTGCTAACATCAAAACAGCACGGCGTTTGTGCTGCGTCGCTATCAACGGACTAATCACAGGTATGCTCCTCGTTAGCATCCAAGCTAACACTCGCGGCTGCGTCGCTCCTGCGGGCAATCAGCGGCATAACAAATCACAGCCCTGTCACAGGTGCCGACGATGCACTGACGCACCGGTCGATTGTCCGCCATCTTTTTTTCGGCTCACGGTAAAAGGGGCTTGCCTGGCGCCGCGAGCGTAATTAAATTCAGTCTGCGAAAATGTCGTCGGATTTCGGCCGGACGCTTTACCCACTTTTTTTCGCTGCCCCGAAGCAAAATCGTCGGAAGTATCTCATCTTCTCACAAGGTTTCAGTCGTCTTTGCCGTTGGCCCACCGAGTAGCGGTTAGCTTAACAAGCGAGTGCAGGGTACTTCTCGCCTAATGTGGGTTGGCAGGTGTTGATGTAGTGTTAAGCTGTCAAATCTAGTTAGAGGACTGTGGTTAGGATCAGGGTAGGGTTACAAAAATTGGTGTTACAACTTACAGTTAGGGTTATCCTTGCATCGAATTAATTTATTTAGGGCACTGCTTTAATTCTAGTGTTTAATCAGCAGTTTTATAAGGGTGGCAGAGGCAGGTTGGGGGGGGTGCGGCATCCTGGTCAAATATCCCCTCCAAAGGAGAATGCACATCAAGGTACACTTATTTTTTAGTTAACACTTTTAACTGCAAGTGTGGCCCACGAAGAAAAAATGCTTATAAGCAACGACACTTGCTTTTTAATCGACACTTTTAAGGCGGGACAGAGAGTGATACATATGTGATGAGGGATGTATGAGAGATGCACTGACAGAGGCATATCAGTAACGTAGGCAAATATCCACAACGGCAAGTAAGGAGGCATCAACAGTGCCTCGGTGAAACCTGAGTCCTGTCTTAGGAGCAGCGGCTTCATTGTCAGGTTGAGGTGTGTGGTTGTGATCAGCACTATAGGTTCAGGGGTAGAAATAAGGAGAGAGAAAAGGGATGGTCCACAGGACCATCTAGTTTGAAATTTAGATGGTCCTCCTCAATTTTAGATGGTCCTCCTCAATTTCAAATTGTTCTCTAAAAGTAATGCGGCGTGCAAGAAATTTACCATAAAATGGGACCAAAATATTCAATGGTCCTCCTGATTATTTGATGGCCCCGGACCATCGGACCTTCGCTTATTTCGACCCCTGAGGTTTACAGTTTAACAGTCACGTGTGACGTGTAAGTACTCATACTGCGGGCCATGTGTATGAGGGCGGTTGATGCTACTACTGCATGGTTCACACAGTCCTTGAAAAGTCCTTGAATTTGAGGGTAGTCCTTAAAAAGTACTTGAATTTAGTAAATGTTGATTTTGTGCTTGAAAAGTCCTTGAATTTCATGAAAATGTCCTTGAATTTAGTAAATGTTGATT
This sequence comes from Priapulus caudatus, assembly GCF_000485595.1. Taxonomy (NCBI): domain Eukaryota; kingdom Metazoa; phylum Priapulida; class Priapulimorpha; order Priapulimorphida; family Priapulidae; genus Priapulus; species Priapulus caudatus. The sequence goes on from NW_014577160.1 coordinate 582,962, forward strand.
TTGTGCTTGAAAAGTCCTTGAATTTCATGAAAATGTCCTTGAATTTCTAGATAGAATCCTTGCCTGTAATAAAAATAAATTTTGTACCATCAATATTGTGCAAACCTCAATAAAAATTGCGTTAAATGAGCTTAAAAAGCTATAGACACGATGGACAGTTAAATGATCACAAATTACAGTAAGTCAGTAAAATTAGTCAGTAAATCAAGGTATGTTGTAGAAGTGACCGTGTTTAGAAGGGTTTATTAATGTGATCCAGGTAAGTTTTAGAGGTGACAGTGATTAAGAATGGGGTTATTATTAAATTAATCCGGGTGTGTTTTTGTTCTGTGTATGATTTCCGATAAAATGTCCAATAAAATGTCCTTGAATTTCCGATAAAATGTTCTTGAAAGGTCCTTGAAAAGTCCTTGAAAATTTGTTCAGTCCTGTATGAACCATGTACTGGGTAACAACTATTAACCCTCTCTCTCTCTCTCTCTCTCTCTCTCTGTGTCTCCTTGCAGGCGA